>NC_060141.1:750114548-750414548 GCF_021461385.2 Schistocerca piceifrons
AAATGTACAGTTAGGTCATAGCTCAGCGGCGATTCCTAGTGAAGTGGAAATGAGACAAAAGTAACGGAGAACGTATAATTGCGATTACTTTTGTGCTCTGCATATACAACACGACTGGAACATTTGTAAATAAAAGAGCTCAAGTCTTTGAAGTATGCGCTGTTTTTGTGGATATGAACTGTCAGGAACAGCTGGAACTTTTCAAAATTTACATTAACTGTTTAGTAAAACTTTCACGCAATTCCAAATAATATTTTTCTGCTAAAACACTGAGGCATGCACATCACAGTTAGTTGTATAAACACGCTTTTCTATTACCGGTACAATTTTAAGAATAAATTCAGTGACGAGAATTTTGTTTAATGAAACTGCTTTCGAATAGATCTCCACTTCCGAATGATAATCAATCACAATATACACAATATAATGCGACTACACGGATGGCTCGTTAGACATGAAAATAATATTCTTTCACTATTTTCACCCAGTTCATTTGTAAAGGATACTTTAGATTCCTGAAGGCCGATATGTCGTACTCTTTTTAAACGTCCATTACGGCTGTCCACACTAATCTTCATGCTTTTCTGCAGCGCTGCTTGGTCCAACGTGCTCCGTTTTTCTCCTGGTCCCTCTCTGGAAGGTCCCGCAGGTGAAGACAGATACGCTGGACGGATCGGAAAAATGCGTCCATGTTATGTAGCATTAAACTCAAACAAACACAGCTTAGTACCACATAATATGATTTCTGTGTACTTAAACAACAATTTCGTGACGATCACATAGCACAACGAGTTCTTTTTATACCTATCACGTTGTGCCACAACACAAGAGAGCTGTGGACTTTCGCCGCTTCAAGCTGACGTCACAACTTCGTGTTCTCTCAGTTGTATGATCTACCCATCTGGTGTTAATGATAGCATACATATCACTGCCCAAATGGATCCTTAGTTGGCCAAGCAACGAAAAATTAAACAACTAAATCACAACGACTTCTGGTACAGATTTTCCCTGGAATGAGGCAATCTTGCGAACCTTTACAAAATTAACGATAGACAGATATTCAGCGATCACAGGCCCTGCAGACCACGCCCTGCTTCCACAAACTGCCTCCATTTCTTTCTGTTTTGTGCCCGGTTCCTTCAGGTGTCTTCAATTCCCAGGGCTGCTAGGTCCTTCGACAGATCGTCCATCCTGCGCTGCCTTGGTCGTCCAGTGGGGCGTTTGGTGTTTGGTTTCCCCGCTAGTGCCATCTTCGCGTCTCTTACATCTGGCATAAGGGCTACATGGCCCACCCATTGTATTTTTTTGCTCTTTATCTTCTGTAGGATAGTTGGTTGTCGCATCAGAAGGTAGATTTCCTCGTTTTTCCTCCTCCTCCATTCTCCGTTATCTAAACCTGGTCCCCATATCTTCCTCATTACTCTTCTTTCAAATATTAATAGTTTTTCCCTTTCTCACTTAGTCATGTTCCATGTTTCTGAACCGCACATTACTGCTGGGCATATCATTGTGTTGTAGATTTTCATCTTAGTGTTCACTGAGATCGATTTAGAGCCAAGCGTCTCTTTGACGGAATGCATGCATTTCGTTCCCACTGCTATTCTTTCCTTGATGTCCATTTTATATGTTGTAAATCGAGATCCACGTGAAACTTCCTGGCAGATTAAAACTGTGTGCCGCACCGAGACTCGAACTCGGGACCTTTGCATTTCGCGGGCAAGTGCTCTACCATCTGAACTACCCAAGCACGATTCACGCCCCCTTCTTCATAGCTTTACTTCTGCCAATACCTCGTCTCCTACCTTCCAAACTTCACAGAAGCTCTCCTGCGAACCTAGCAGAACTAGCACTCCTAAAGAAAGGATATTGTGGAGACATGGCTTAGCCACAGCGGCGGCATGTTTCCAGAATGAGATTTTCACTCTGCAGCGGAGTGTGCGCTGACATGAAACTTCGTGGCAAATTAAGATTGTGAAGGGGGCGTGAGTCGTGCTTGGGTAGCTCAGATGGTAGGGAACTTGCCCGCGAAAGGCAAGGTCCCGAATTCGAGTCTCGGTCCGGCACACAGTTTTAATCTGCCAGGAAGTTTCATGTCAGCGCACACTGCACTGTAGAGTGAAAATCTCATTCTGGAAACATCCCGCCTGCTGTGTCTAAGCCATGTCTTCGCAATATCCTTTCTTTAGGAGTGCTAGTTCTGCAAGGTTCACAGGAGAGCTTCTGTAAAGTTTGGAAGATAGGAGACGAGGTACCGGCAGAAGTAAAGCTGTGAGGAGAGGGCGTGAATCGTGCTTGCGTAGCTCAGATGGTAGAGCACTTGCCCGCGAAAGGCAAAGGTCCCGAGTTCGAGTCTCGGTCCGGCACACAGTTTTAATCTGCCAGGAAGTTTCATATCAGCGTACACTCCGCTGCAGAGTGAAGATCTCATTCGAAGATCCCAAGTATTTGAACTGGTCTACTCTCTTCAACCTCTTGCCATCCATCTCAAGAAATTCTACCGCTTCTTGTCTTCTTCCTAATTGCATGAACTCTGTTTTGTCTCGATTCGCTTTGAGCCCTACCTTCTGTGTATAATTGTCCATATTCTGGTACATTTTTTTCAACTTGCGCTTTGAATCACTATGTCATCTGCATACATGATATAAATTGGAAAAAATGGAATTTGAGAAAAAGTTGTGGTGAAGACGAGGCATCATAGTGTCAGTTCATAATTTAAATACATATTAGCTGGATCCATTTCACAGTAAGATGGACTTTGCTAGGGCTAATCGAAGTCGATAAATTATAGTATTTGTTTCCGTGGAAACTAGGACTGTGGTGTTTTGTGTGACTTTTGACCTATTAACTCTCGATCTTTGTCCTGTTTTGTATTTTGTGGAGATTGTCAGCGAAAGTTGTTATGAGTCAGCTCGCAACCGGTGGCGGTGTTTGTTAGTGGTGTTCAGTTTCCAATCCAGTCGTCGGACCTAAAAATCTTGTTGGACGCAGGCGGATACCTACAGGGCATTAATCGTTCTTTTTAGAGCAGTGACAAGTTTAACCCTGTCTCGTAGGTCAAAGTGAGGCAGCCGACCCATATTAAGACTGTTTTGTAAGAGCAGAACTGCGGAGAATTGATCCGGCTCCCCCAATAAACGTTTCCTAATTAATCTTCGGACCGGAACGTTGCGCAATTTGTCTCGCGCTCCTGCAGTGCGTGGACTCGTTCCACAGCATCTCAGACGACGAGAGGAGAACACGTTTCAGAACTTACAAGTGGTTCACAGCAAACAGGTTACGTCTTCATCTCATACAGACGAGTATTGTGCCGTAGCGAGCTAGCAGGAAACTGCAACTGGGAGTTGTCTTATGGAATTATCTTCAGGGGTAGCGAACCCAGAGAAAATAAAGTATTCATTCGGCAGGAGCGAAAGGTAAGAAAGTTGTATAAACTGAATAACTGCGCATCTTGCAGAGGTCTCTTTAAGGCTCTTGGAATTCTTTCACCCACTTCCCGGCACAGTTACTCCCAAATGCATTTGTTGCTGACAGTAAAAATCAGATTCAGATTTATAACAATATAAGGAATTAAAAGTGAGTTCCATACAGACTTTTCCTCGTTATTTAGGGTCCAGATTGGAATAATTACATGCAGTCAGGTGCAATAGCGTTCGGCAAGTCCCTTTTCAACTGAAATCGAGAATCAGTTTAGATGAAAATTGGGAATTTACTTCATTAATCACCCATTTCGCGAACTGTCTGATTACCTACGTTCAAGAACTGATGTTTTCTGTTTGCTGCACAGAAAGTCACACTCTTCGATGTGAAGCTGCTTGGCAAGCAGTAGTGATTTGTAAATAGTATGCTTTAATTTCAGAGGCAAGTTAATTGTTTTCTTTGAAACATGCCACTACAATCTAGTAAATATTAAGCCACCAATAGGGAGTAAACTACATTGCAGTTTTTTAAGGATTCCGTACCACTATCGGTAAAAAAGAAACCCTTATAACATCACTTTATTGATTGTCTGTCTGTCTGTCCGACTTTTCAAACCCCTTTTTCTCAGTAATGGGCAGACGTATTAAGTTGAAAATTATGCCACAGATTAAGACCAAAGGTCCCTTGGCGATGTAAAAATAGTGAAACTTCTGAGTCAGTCACACATTTTGATATTCGCAAACTCACTCATTGAAAACGGATGGGTACTTCCTTTGGTCGTAGAATCACGATATTTGACAAGCAGATAGGTTTCCCACTACAAGTAAAGGAAAAAAGTCAGAAAATTATTAATTTACTTGACGGAAGAAATATTTTTTTGTTATCTGTTATCCGACTTCAAACTTGAAATTAAAACATTCTCGAAAGTTTCGGAATCCCTGAGACCGATATGATGTCAGTATGAATGGCGATGACAACCAAAAATCATCGAGAGTCTCTATGTCCAGGATGAATGGACTGTGTATAATTAATTTTATATGCAACTATCAGTGCGCGACCCCTACACGCATCTGGCCATTATTTTTCTATTTTTTTTTTAATTTTAAAGTACCGATTTCCGTTCCGATTACGGAAGTTACTGTTAACCCAGTTTGCTTATCAATGTTAACGTATAGGTTGACTCACCACACATCTCTGAAGGTTCTCGTGATTGACGTGACCTATGCTTTCACCACAACCTTGGTAACCTTACAATACACAATTTGTTTTTATTTACTGAGCTCCTTTCCAACTCCATTAACATATCTTCGAATCCTGAAATGCTTCAGTTTACTATCACACTGTTTATAATTTGTTAGGTACAAACAGACAGTTCCTTACTTTCCTGTTTTATGTTGTAACACCCTCCATTGTATGTGAAATTTTGATAAAAAGTAATAATATATTAAATCTGTGGAAGATCTGACGACAGAGTACAAAGCTGGTGTTGGCACAAGTGTTTCAAAGTCCACCTTCCATCATACAGTGTTGAGCATGCGACTCTGCATCGCATGATCACTGAACGTTTCTCATGTCCCCAACGACATCGCCAGTTATCTTTGCAGTGGACACACGATCATTGAGAATTCAGATTCTACCGTGGCTCAATGAAAACTTGTTGAGATTGTACTGTGGCTTAACGAAAACTTGTTGAGATTGTACCGTGGCTTAACGAAAACTTGTTATATATATATATATATATATATATATATATATATATATATATATATATATATATATATATATATTGACAGCAGAAGAGGAGCCCAGCTGAACATAGCAAGTATCCCCCCCCCCCCCCCCGATACGTGTTCTGTCGCACACTATGAAGGACTTGGAACGCATCACCTATAAAAGAATTTGGAAAATTATCGGGGCCACTATACTCAATGTGGCTTAGTGAATGGCTGTGAGCTGGCAGATGCTATGCATGCCGCTCGCCTGCTTATTGAAAAACACCGCGACAATTCAAGGCACCTACACCTTGGCTTCTACCAGCTAGAAAAGGCATCTGACCGAGTGCCCCACGAGTGGGCCTGTGAACGCCATCACGGACCAAGAACACCAATGAAGTAAAACATTTTGACGACCGCCAGCCGCGTCAGTTAATAGCACGTAGTGCTGCTGAGGGAACTTGATGCGGCACAGAAGCTATACAGGGTTATTACAAATGATTGAAGCGATTTCACAGCTCTACAATAACTTTATTATTTGAGATATTTTCACAATGCTTTGCACACACATACAAAAACTCAAAAAGTTTTTTTAGGCATTCACAAATGTTCGATATGTGCCCCTTTAGTGATTCGGCAGACATCAAGCCGATAATCAAGTTCCTCCCGCACTCGGCGCAGCATGTCCCCATCAATGAGTTCGAAAGCATCGTTGATGCGAGCTCGCAGTTCTGGCACGTTTGGTGGTAGAGGAGGTTTAAACACTGAATCTTTCACATAACCCCACAGAAAGAAATCGCATGGGGTTAAGTCGGGAGAGCATGGAGGCCATGACATGAATTGCTGATCATGATCTCCACCACGACCGATCCATCGGTTTTCCAATCTCCTGTTTAAGAAATGCCGAACATCATGATGGAAGTGTGGTGGAGCAGCATCCTGTCGAACGCTGTCGGTCTCCAGTTGTGGCATGAGCCAATTTTCCAGCATGTCCAGATACACGTGTCCTGTAACGTTTTTTTCGCAGAAGAAAAAGGGGCTGTAAACTTTAAACCGTGAGATTGCACAAAACACATTAACTTTTGGTGAATTGCGAATTTGCTGCACGAATGCGTGCGGATTCTCTATCGCCCAGATTCGCACATTGTGTCTGTTCACTTCACCATTAAGAAAAAATGTTGCTTCATCACTGAAAACAAGTTTCGCACTGAACGCATCCTCTTCCATGAGCTGTTGCAACCGCGCCGAAAATTCAAAGCGTTTGACTTTGTCATCGGGTGTCAGGGCTTGTAGCAATTGTAAACGGTAAGGCTTCTGCTTTAGCCTTTTCCGTAAGATTTTCCAAACCGTCGGATGTGGTACGTTTAGCTCCCTGCTTGCTTTATTCGTCGACTTCCGCGGGCTACGCGTGAAACTTGCCCGCACGCGTTCAACCGTTTCTTCGCTCACTGCATGCCGACCCGTTGATTTCCCCATACAGAGGCATCCAGAAGCTTTAAACTGCGCATACCATCGCCGAATGGAGTTAGCAGTTGGTGGATCTTTGTTGAATTTCGTCCTGAAGTGTCGTTGCACTGTTATGACTGACTGATGTGAGTGCATTTCAAACAAGACATACGCTTTCTCGGCTCCTGTCGCCATTTTGTCTCACTGCGCTCTCGAGCGCTCTGGCGGCAGAAACCTGAAGTGCGGCTTCAGCCGAAAAAAACTTTATGAGTTTTTCTACGTATCTGTAGTGTGTCGTGACCATATGTCAATGAATGGAGCTACAGTGAATTTATGAAATCGCTTCAATCCTTTGTAATAGCCCTGTATAAGCGCAGCATGGATGAATGAGCAATGATTCTAGTGACGATACGGGCCCCAAATGGGAGAATCCGCTGACGCAAGCAACTTTGACAAAAGGAAATCTGTTACGGCCCGGCATCTGGAAACGAGCATTTCAGAAAAGGCGAAGCTTGTTGGCTCTTTACGTGCTACTGCAGTTTGTATCTGTGGAAGATGGCTGAAGGACGGTGAAACTCCGTGTAGGAAACAACGTATTGTCCACGCCTCATCACCGAATGTGGAGGTCAGAAGCTTGCCCCTTGGGTAAAGAGAGATCAGACGCAAACTGTGGCAGATCTGACGACAGAGGAAACAATGCTGGTGCAGGAAAAAGTGTTTTGCCATCCACCATTCATCATATATTTTTTAGACATGCGGTTCTGTATCGGACGACCCCTCGACGTGCTCTCACCTTCCCGAAGACATCGCCATTTACCTCTGCAGTGGGCACACGATCATTGTGATAGTGCCATGGCTTAATAGAAACTTGTTGTCTGTTCTGACCAATGAAGTTTCTTGTTTCTCCAAGTCCACGGGCACGTCCGGCTACGCCCGAATGCTTGCACGAAACATACTTCGCAACTCGGACAAAGACTACTGGCAGAAATACACTGAGGCGACAAAAGTCATGGGATACCTACTAATATCGTGTCGGACCTCCTTACGCTCAGCGTGGTGCAGCAGCTCATGGACTCAACAAGTCCTTGAAAAATTGAGTCATTCTGTCTCTATAGCCAACCATAATAGCAAAAGTGTTACCTGTGCAGGATTTTGTGCACTACCTGATCTCGGTTGGAGCGGATCAGCAAGCAAGTAAGTCTCCACACGCCGCAGTCGGCCGGGCCCGCTCCGGTCTCTATGCAGTGACGGAGCGTATGGGGACTGTTCCGAGTGCTACGAGGTTCGTGGCTCAACGACCCAGGACATCAAATTTGAGTTGTGATTTAATTACCGAAGCCACGTCTGTTCACATTGTCCTCTTGGTTGGTGGTTCACTGTTAGCAGTATTCCTGGGAGAAACAGTGAGTGTTCCAGTTGGTGAAGATTTAGCCGCCTTGTGGGGGAATTAACTATATTTGTCAGTTTGAAATTCAATTGCATCAGCGGAATTTTCTGCCTTCTGGCCGTTAGTGTTCCGGTTACCTGCCCTGGTCGCTGACGTAAATTCAGGTAGTGTCCTTTCCTCACCTGTTGTCGCTGTTCAACATGGTGTGTAGTTTTTGACAGCTTAATGTATTTTTGGTTGTGGGCGATTATGTTTGTAACGTTTTAACTTTGGAATAGTCGTATACTGGTCGGTGGTTAGCAAGTCGTCTTGTCAGTGGTCCCTGACTGTCTCTTGGTTGTGTTGCCGGCGGATCGAGTATAGTTGGGCCGATTTCTTGTCTCACCTAAGCGAATGTTAAGATTTCAAGGGCAGACCGAGCCCCCTGGAAACTTCTGAGCGCCTATACTACCTTTCTTGTTGGCGTTTAATTGTGTATTTTTAATGGCTCATGGCCGATGGTTGGAATTTGCATGCTTGTAATTGTGTTTTTAAAATCAAAGGTCTTCAGCCGTTTTAAAAGTAAGTTTTTCAAAATTGGGCAAGTCTTACATTGTCTGAAGATAAAGCTTGGAATTTCTGCCTATTGAAATTTAATTGTATTGTTTTAAAGTTCTAAGTTCTAGGGGACTGATGACCTCAGATGTTGAGTCCCATAGCGCTCAGAGCCATTTGAGCCAAACGTATATAAAATGTTTCACACGTATTTGTACCCAGATGGCACGTCGTATCTCCTGAGATATGGGCTGGCCATTGATGTAATGTAGAACGAACATCCAGTGGCATACGTGGCTACTGTGCGAAATGTGCTGTGAATAGAGTTAGTAGTAAAGAAGTAATATATTAAAAGTGATGCATGATGCGGCAGTTTTTCAAGCATCTAAGTATTTGACGTCATATCTCTTGGACTATGTATTGTAGTAATATCCTTTTTTGTAGCTACATTCAGCAACATATGTGAATACTCTCTGCGAAATGTGTTGCGAATACAGCTCGTAGTAAAGAAGTAATGAATTAAAACGTCACGCTTCATGCAATAGTTTTACTGCATGAAGAGGGAAAAACGAATAAGCCGTAATTCTTTTTTCCATTCATTATTTTTTGGGGGCAGTCATCGAGAAAAAGTTTCATAAAAGTTTGATATTACGTGTACATCTATTTGCAAACCATTATGTGCTCTCATTCTCAAATACTGGATGAATAAAATATGGGTATTCGTGCGTTTTGGACTACACTTCTTCTCCACCCGTATCCCTACCCCTTTGTAGATAGGTATTTATAAGGTACCCTAAATTTTAATTCATGGTATAAGCTATCTCCATTCCAAACTTCATCCAATTCCGTCCCGCCCTTGCTGCGTGAAAGAGTAACACACACACACCGATCCCTGAGTCAACAGATGGGGGCGTATGAAAGACAACAACCATCTGCACGAACAGTTCGACGAAGTTTGCAGCAGAATGGACTATCAGCTCGGAGACCATGGCTGCGGTAACCCTTGATGCTGCATTACTGACAGGAGCGACTGCGATGGTATACTCAACGACGAACCTGTATGCACGAATGGCAAAACGTCATTTTTTCGGATAAATCCAGGTTCTGTTTACAGCATCATGACGGTCGAATCCGTGTTTGGCGAAATCGCGGTGAGTACACATTGGAAGCATGTATTCGTCATCGCCATACTGGCGTATCACCCGGCGTGATGGTATGAGGTGCCATCGGTTACATGTCTCGGTCACCTCTTGTTCACATTGACGGCACTTTGAACAGTGGACGTTACATTTCAGATGTGTTATGACCCGTGGTTCTACCTTTCATTCGATCCCTGGGAAACCCTACATAATGCACGACAGCATGTTGAAGGGCCTGTACGGGCCTTTCTGGATACAGAAAATGTTCGACTGCTCCCCTGGCCAGCACATTCTCTAGATCTCTCACCAATTGAAAACGTCTGGTCAATGGTGGCCGAGCAACTGGCTCGGCACAATACGCCAGTCACTAATCTTGATGAACTGTGGTATCGTGCTGAAGCTACATGGGCACCTGTACCTGTACACGCCATCCAAGCTCTGTTTGACTCAATGCCCAGGCGTATCAAGGCCGTTGTTCTGGGTACTGATTTCTCAGGATCTATGCACCCAAATTGCGTGAAAATGTAATCACATGTCAATTCTAGTATAACATATTTGTCCAATGAATACCCGTTTATCATCTGCATTTCTTCTTGGTGTAGCAATTTTAATGGCCAGTAGTGCATGTAGTAAGTTAGATTTTAATCACTTAGTGTGCAATGAACACCACGACGCCTATGTGCTTGGATACGAGTGCTGCATTGCGACTTCTACTTTGAAATATACGCGTGTGAATGAGCTTTCCTGTCTCGTAGAGAACGTGGCGACTACTATACACTCTGTCGTCAGTTACCGGAGTAACCAGACAAGTTCTGGAATGTATGAGATGACGGGAGAAACGATCTGTTGCATACTTGAGACAGTTGGTGTTGACCTTGAAAAGTAAGTCATAAACACTTTGCGGTCTAAGGCGCTGCAGTCATGGACTGTGCGTCTGGTCCCTGCGGAGGTTCGAGACCTCCCTCGGGCATGGGTGTGCGTTTGTCCGTATGATAATTTAGGTTAAGTAGTGTGTAAGCTTAGGGACTGATGACCTTAGCAGTTAAGGCCTATAAGATTTCACACACATTTGAACATCTGAACATAAACACTCTGTTTCGCTGTATTTATTTAAAACCTTCAATGACTATCATTTACTACACGAGTGAAAGAGAAGATAAAGAGTAGCAAAAGATGCTCTCAAAACCTAAAGCACTTAAAAGTGGAAATACCGTATACCACATCTGCAAACAAGTTGCCAGCCGGTGTGGCCGAGCGGTTCTAGGCGCTTCAGTCTGGAACCGCACGACCGCTACGGTCGCAGGTTCGAATCCTGCCTCGGGCATGGATGTGTGTGATGTCCTTAGATTAGTTAGGTTTAAGTAGTTCTAAGTTCTATGGGACTGATGACCTCAGATATTAAGTCCCATAGTGCTGAGAGCCATTTGAACCATTTTTTCAAACCAGTTCGTATTAATAGAATCATTATCCCACTGGCATAAAGTGCGAGTGAGCAGTGATAATAATGTGTAGACAACTAATGACAACGTAGCACAAAAAAGATTCAGTACAGCAGCTGTAAGCATCTAAGGTACGCCACCCTTTACACTTCAACTAATTATTTTTCGAGGTTATAATCTTTGCCTAAAATTTCTAATAAAGATGTTGCCTGTTTGACGTTTCAAATAAACCTGCGATTTCAGTCAATAGATCCCTATTATAATATTTTCATCCTCAGGATGCTACAAACTCACTCTTTCTTGGACTAAAAGCTCCATATTACGTGCATGAGAACGTCGGATGATCTGACCGAACTTATTTGAATTTGACAGTTTGTCGTCCGCTCGGGAGATAAGATCGGCTATAGTGTGACCGCGCACGTAATGCCTCAGGTGCCACACGTGAAGGTGTACTGATTTAAAAAGATCGGCCGTCTCCGGCCGATGTCGGACGTCGGCGGAATCCACCGATATCGGAGCCTCTGTGACCGCAGCCTTAGGCAGGTGGTTACAACGTGTCGACAGAGCGGCCCCTGTGCCGGACCTGGGTTATGCAACCGCGCGGTGCACGCAGCCGGTGGCCTCGGCGCGGGGCGTTCGCCGCCGCCTGCGCCAGCCCGCGCCGCGCACTTCCCAGAAAGGCGGGCCCGGCCGGCGGCTTTATCTGCGTTGCGTAACGCCCGCTCTGATAACCGCCGGCTTGAGGAAATGTCTCACGGCGCTGGCAGCCGCTATTGTGGGCGCTCCGCGCGCTCGCTGATGTCCCGTCACGTGTAGCAGCTATCGCGCGGTGCGTGAGCGCAGGCGCCTGTGTGCTGATTCGCAGACCGGCTGCGAGTGCGCTAAATCCGGCAGCGCAGCTGGCGCGACGTGCCCGCGAAGCTGGTGCGCTTAAAATACCGAGTGTGCCCAGTAGAGGTGGCAAAACGTAATTTACGTATCTCATGAAAATAACTGGCTATCACAATTAAGGAAAAACCGACACCGCTGAATATCACCTATGTTTAGGTATTTGTTTGATATCGGTTATAACAGGTAGCCCGTGATCTAGGGGTGGCGTCTTTGATTCATAATCAAAACGTCTTCGGTCCCGGGTTCGATCCCCACAACTGCCTAAATTTTGATAAATAATCAGCATTGGCGGCCGAAGACTTCCGGCATAAGAAGTCAGCCTCATTCTGCCAACGGCCTTGTCAAAGAGGGCGGATAGAGATTCAGGGCACTCGCTTGTCCTAGGGATGGGAAATTGCCCCTAAAGGCGGAAGAATCAGCAACGATCAACGACATTGGGATGCAGAAGGCAATGGAAACCACTGCATTAAAGACACGTAACGTGTATCCACAGGTCATGTGGCCTGTATTTGAAGAAGTGTCATGATGATCTCTCCATTGGCAAAAGATTCCGGAATAGTCCCCCATTCGGATCTCCGGGAGGGGACTGCCAAGGGGGAGGTTACCATGAGAAAAGATTGAATAATCAACGAAAGGATAACGTTCTACGAGTCGGGGCGTGGAATGTCAGAAGCTTGAACGTGGTAGGGAAACTAGAAAATCTGAAACGGGAAATGCAAAGGCTCAATCTAGATATAGTAGGGGTCAGTGAAGTGAAGTGGAAAAGTAGAAGGAAGACAAGGATTTCTGGTCAGATGAGTATCGGGTAATATCAACAGCAGCAGAAAATGGTATAACAGGTGTAGGATTCGTTATGAATAGGAAGGTAGGGCAGAGGGTGTGTTACTGTGAACAGTTCAGTGACCGGGTTGTTCTAATCAGAATCGACAGCAGACCAACACCGACAACGATAGTTCAGGTATACATGCCGACGTCGCAAGCTGAAGACGGACAGAGAAAGTGTATGAGGATATTGAAAGGGTAATGCAGTATGTAAAGGGGGACGAAAATCTAATAGTCATGGGCGACTGGAATGCAGTTGTAGGGGAAGGAGTAGAAGAAAAGGTTACAGGAGAATATGGGCTTGGGACAAGGAATGAAAGAGGAGAAAGACTAATTGAGTTCTGTAACAAGTTTCAGCTACTAATAGCGAATACCCTGTTCAAGAATCACAAGAGGAGGAGGTATACTTGGAAAAGGCCGGGAGGTACGGGAAGATTTCAATTAGATTACATCATGGTCAGACAGAGGTTCCGAAATCAGATACTGGATTGTAAGGCGTACCCAGGAGCAGATATAGACTCAGATCACAATATAGTAGTGATGAAGAGTAGGCTGAAGTTCAAGACATTAGTCAGGCAAAATCAATACGCAAAGAAGTGGGATACGGAAGTACTAAGGAATGACGAGATACGTTTGAAGTTCTCTAACGCTATAGATACAGCAATAGGGAATAGCGCAGTAGGCAGTACAGTTGAAGAGAAATGGACATCTCTAAAATGGGCTATCACAGAAGTTGGGAAGGAAAACATAGGTACAAAGAAGGTGGCTGCGAAGAAACCATGGGTAACAGAAGAAATACTTCAGTTGATTGATGAAAGGAGGAAGCACAAACATGTTTCGGGAAAATCAGGGATACAGAAATACAAGTCGCTGAGGAATGAAATAAATAGGAAGTGCAGGGAAGCTAAGACGAAATGGCTGCACGAAAAATGTGAAGACATCGAAAAAAATATGATTGTCGGAAGGACAGACTCAGCATACAGGAAAGTCAAAACAACCTTTGGTGACATTAAAAAAAGCAACGGTGGTAACATTAAGAGTGCAACGGGAATTCCACTGTTAAATGCAGAGGAGAGAGCAGATAGGTGGAAAGAATACATTGAAAGCCTCTATGAGGGCGAAGATTTGTCTGATGTGATAGAAGGAGAAGCAGGAGTCGATTTAGAAGAGATTGGGGATCCAGTATTAGAATCGGAATTTAAAAGAGCTTTGGAGGACTTACGGTCAAATAAGGCAAAAGGTATAGATAACATTCCATCAGAATTTCTAAAATCATTGGGGGAAGTGGCAACAAAACGACTATTCACGTTGGTGTGTAGCATATATGAGTCTGGCGATATACCACCTGACTTTCGGAAAAGCATCATCCACACAATTCCGAAGACGGCAAGAGCTGACAAGTGCGAGAATTATCGCACAATCAGCTTAACAGCTCATGCATCGAAGCTGCTTACAAGAATAATATACAGAGGAATGGAAAAGAAAATTGAGAATGCGCTAGGTGACAATCAGTTTGGCGTTAGGAAAAGTAAAGGGACGAGAGAGGCAATTCTGACGTTACGGCTAATAATGGAAGCAAGGCTAAAGAAAAATCAAGACACTTTCATAGGATTTGTCGACCTGGAAAAAGCGTTCGACAATATAAAATGGTGCAAGCTGTTCGAGATTCTGAAAAAAGTAGGGGTAAGCTATAGGGAGAGTCATATACAATATGTACTTCGTGGCGGGCCGCATCAAACCAGTCAGTAGACTGATGACCAAATAAAAAAAAAAAAAAAAAAATAAATAACAGGTGTTACCGAACGGGGTAACGCAGTGGTTAGATACTAGACTCGCATTCGAGAGGATGACGATTCAAACAATAAAGGGGGCGAAATTTACCTGATGGAAATAAGAGGTTGCTCACAAGTAGGGAAGGGAAAAACCGATACAAGCACTTTAGTTTTCAGTAACAGGTATTTTTCGGTATTCGTTTCATCTCGGTCACAACTGGTGTTACCGAAAGGGGTAGCTGAATGGTTAGCATACAGGACTCGCATTTGGGAGGATGACGATTCAAACCTGCGTCCGGCCATCCAGATTTAGGTTTTCCGTGATTTCCCTAAATTGCTTAAGGCGATTGTTGTGGTAGTTCCTTCGAAAGCGCACGGCCGCTTTCCTTCTTCCCTAATCCAAGCTTGTGCTCCGTCTCTAACGACGTCTCCTCCTCCTATAACAGGCATTTTTTATTTTCTACTACTAACCGAGTAAAGAAACGAAAGCGTTCAGTGCTATTTTAACAACAGTGCGGACAGAAGCGAGCAACAAACACAAGGCATAAGAACTGGAACAGCAGTGCTGAGACGTTAATTTACCTGTTGCCGTGTGTCATGGCTTAAGGCACGCATGTCATTCATAACATACAATAAAAACAAAAAGTAGCCGTTCTGTTGCCAGTGTCTACGTAATGAGCCTCTATCTGACTGCAGCCTTTGAAAACGGACAAATTAATACGTAAAACAGAGTTCTTCAGCGTCAGTTTCCACCCTTTAGCACTGGCTATTCGCAATGCCCAAACAGTGGTATGATCCCCGGTTACAAGATGATTTTTGAGCAGACTTTCAAAAAAATTAGTATCAGTAGGAGAATATTCGCGATCTTTCGTAGCACTCAACCACTTATCAGTCTTCGAGAAAAGCAGCGAACAGCAGACGAACTAATGTGATCATAAATATCTTGAAATTGAGAGAGTGAAAATTATTCAGTCTTCCTTCGGTTTTTGCGTTCATTACAGGATGTAATAGGAATAAAAAAACTGAAAATTGGTTATTTCAGCAAACGGTTATTTTGAGCGGTTTTAATAATCAGATTAAACTGTCATGGGAAAAAACGACATAACCGAAGACAGGTTGTTACAGCGATAACTGCCAACCCTACTCAGAACTAGCACTTACTGTGATAACCGCCCGTCTCTTACAAGCGGTTATTTTAATAACTGCGAACAGTGTGTAACGTCACCTCTTTACCGAGGTGCGCACCACACTTTCGCATCAGCTGACACGTGATCGCGGATAAATGAACAGAGCAGCGGGACAGACCATCTTCGAGGTATTCTATAACTCCTGGAAATAACTGTCAGACTGCGCGTCGTCTGTTTATCGAAGTGTGTACTTCTGTTTCGTGCTATCCAGCAACGTGGCGCACCCACAAGGAATTCGTGTGACGGGCACTCAGTACATGAGTATACCTGTAAGTTATATCTTCTGGTAAACCTTCCGGGATGTAAGGTCGTGGTCCATGAAACTCTTCAGCTCCTAACGTTTCGTCCAGAACTGCGCTGGACATCTTCAGAGGGGTGTTTCTCCACCGGTGAGTAAGAGTCGGCAAGACTCACCGGAGGAGAAACACCCCTCTGAAGATGTCCAGCGCAGTTCTGGACGAAACGTTAGGAGCTGAAGAGTTTCATGGACCACGACCTTACATCCCGGAAGGTTTACCAGAAGATATGTCATCCGGTCGTGAAAGCTTTCATACTATGATATCTGTAAGTTATTTTTCTCAGGCAGTTAATTTTCGCTCACAGTTATTTTTCTCTGGGGGTTACAGGCTACCACGACAGGTTTCCTCGAAGTTGATAACTCTGTCCCAGACTCCAGTAGGTAGTAGCAGACAGTGGAATTTCCAGAGAGAACAGATATTACAGTGATCGAGTAGTTTCTTACTTCTAAGGAGATAACCACCGGCCATCAATAGGTCCCACAGAGTTTATAAATAAGTTGATTGTTGTTGCCCTTAAGGTGATCACATGCGCCCACACGTGCAAATACCGTTAACCTGCGTAAAGTACAATAATAACTGTCGACACGGTACCGTACCTAGAATGAACTTGCACGACTACCAAACCAACTGACAACGGACGTTTCGCTGATTTAGCGACAGGACCAAAATAAAACAAAAAGAGCTGAAAACTTTTAATTAACAAAAGAAGTACAAAATGAGCTCTGACATCACACGACTGGGCTGCATAACAGAGGCACAGCGAGTTGGCTACCTTCACAGATTGGACACTAATACTGCCTAAAGGTTAAGCGACAAAAGTTAAATTCCACCCATAAGAAATTCATTGGAAAGAACTCCGAGTCAGCATGTAAGTTAGCTGAGGAAATCTAGCAGCTCCCGTCTCGCCGGCACTCAGAGTTAACTGGCTCGCTTGCATAAATAACTTATAGTTACAAATATCTATTATAAGTAACTCGTAAAAATATCCCTAACCAGAATAACTGATATTCCAAAATAACCGTTTGGCCCATCTCTAGTGTGAAGGGGCGCAGCCTCCGGATTACGAAATTGACGCCGAATTTCATTGATCTTTAAAACTAGAAACTTCGTCAGATCTTTTTTTTAGAAATGATGTCTCGCAATCGAAGGCGAGGCAAGCTAAGATTACTAGACCGCGAACTTGCTGCGTTTGCCTCCCGTAAATGCCAGCTCTGCATTAAACACACCCGTCCCCCCCCCCTCCCCGCCCCCTCATTCTGTGTAACACGCGCTGAGCAGATCCTCGCTAGTTCTTGGATGACTTGTGTTCAATGTTCCATAATAGTGGAGTCAATAGTAATACAAACGAGCGTGTACAGTCGCTTGGAGAAATCCGGGAGATGCGGAAGACTCGTTAGATTACATCATGGTCACTCAGAAATTCCGAAATCAGATACTGGATTCTAAGGCCCAAGACGTACCCAGGAACAGATACAGGCTCAGAACACAATTTATTAATTATGAAAAGTAGGCTGAAGGTTAAGAGGCTCGTTAGAAAGAACCAATACACAAAGAAGTGGAATACAGACGTACTGCACGAACGCATGTTGCAGGTCCTGTACGGGCCTTTCTGGGTACAGAAAATGTTCGACTGCTGCCCCTGCCAGAACATTCTCCAGATCTCTCACCAATTGAAAACGTCTGGTCAATGGTGGCTCGTCACAATGCGTCAGTCACTACTCTTGATGAACTGTGATATCGTGTTGAAGGTGCATGGGCAGCTGTACCCTTACACGCCATCCAAGCTCTGTTTGACTGAATGACCGGGCGTAACAAGGCCGTTATTACGGCCAGAGGTGGTTGTTCTGGGTACTGGTTTCTCAGGATCTATGCACTCAAATTGCGTGGAAATGTAATCACATGTCAGTTCTAGTATAATATGTTTGTCCAATGAATACCCTTTTATCATCTGCATTTTTTACTGGTGTAGCAATATTAATGGCCAGTAGTGTACAATAACCTTTCAATAGGCAGAAGGCCCAAGCTTAATGACCAATGAGAAACCTTAGTCCAAAACGGATGAAGGCCTTTGTAAAAAACAAACTGCAACCATTTTTCCAAGGCAGGAGGACCAAAGCTTTCAACCTTAAATGGTATTTAAGCCCAAGTGATGTAGGACTTGATAAGTAAGAATTCCAAATTTTAAAGCGGCTGAAGGCCCATCATTTTAAGGACAATACAACTACGATAAATTTTCAGCAGGCAGAAGGCCCACAGCTTTATCTTGAAAGCATGTAATACTTGATAAGTAAGAATCTTAACACTTAAAGCAGCTGAAGGCCGATGCTTTAAAACAATACAATACATTTTCAACAGGCAGATGGCCCAAGCTTTATCTTCAGACAGTGTATGACTTGCCCAATTTAGAAAAACTTACTTTTAAGACGGCTGAAGACCTTTGATTTTAAAAACACAATTACAAGCATATACATTCCAACCATCAGCTATGAGCCATTAAAAATACACAATTAAACGCCAACAAGAAAGGTAGTGTAGGCAACGCCGTTCACAAGTTTCCAGGGGGCTCGGTCTGCCCTTGAAAACAACATTCGCTTAGGTGAGACAAGAAGTCGGCCCAACTATACTCGATCCGCCGGCAACACAACCAACAGACGGTCAGGGACCCACTGACGTCTTGCTAACCACCGACCAATATACGATGATTCCAAAGCCAAAAATTTTCAGACGTAGCCGCCCACAACCAAAAATACATTAAGCTG
Organism: Schistocerca piceifrons; assembly: GCF_021461385.2. Taxonomy (NCBI): domain Eukaryota; kingdom Metazoa; phylum Arthropoda; class Insecta; order Orthoptera; family Acrididae; genus Schistocerca; species Schistocerca piceifrons. The sequence continues at coordinate 750,133,353 of NC_060141.1, forward strand.
CCAAAAACTACACACCATGTTGGACAGCGACAACAGGTGAGGAAAGGACACTGCCTGAATATACGTCAGCGACCAGGGCAGGTAGCGAGAACACTAACGGCCACAAGGCAGAAAATTCCGCTGGCGCACTTGAATTTCAAACCGACAAATATAGTTAATTCCCCCACACAGTGGCTAAATCTTCATCAACTCGAACACTCGCTGTTGCTCCCAGGAACACTGCCAACAGCGTACCACCAACCAAGGAGACAACGTGAACAAACGTGGCTTCGGTAATTAAATCACCACTCAATTTTCATGTCCTGGGTCGTTGAGCCACGAACCTCGTAGCACTCGGAACAGCCCCGAACACGCTCCGACACTGCATAGACAGGTCCGCAGCTCGTGGTCGTGCGGTAGCGTTCTCGCTTCCCGCGCCCGGGTTCCCGGGTTCGATTCCCGGCGGGGTCAGGGATTTTCTCTGCCTCTTGATGACTAGTTGTTGTGTGATGTCCTTAGGTTAGTTAGGTTTAAGTAGTTCTAAGTTCTAGGGGACTTATGACCATAGATGTTGAGTCCCATAGTGCTCAGAGCCATTTGAACCAACTGCATAGACACCGCCAGCGGGCTCGGCCGACTGCGCCGCGCATAGACTTGCTTGTTGATCCGCCCCAACCGGCGGACTCACTGCCAGTACGCCGACAATATTTAAAACAAGTTGTCAGTGGAAATGACACCGACTACACACACAGTTTGACAAACACTTGCACGAAGACTTGAACGACACTCAGTAGTGGCTGTGCAATTACAAAGACATATCGGGAGCCGATACACACACACACAGCCAACCCATAAGCGATCGGCGATCCAAATCGGCTCAAGTAATGCGTGGCGGCATCGGTCGGGCGAGCTATGGACATCCAGGGCTCACAGCTGCTGCAACCCGACTGAACTAGTGCCGCGTACCAACTCTACGACTGGCAGGTCCGAACTGCCCTCCCGGCACGTTTCAACTGCCTGTACTACAGACGGCAACCGGGAAGTAATAGCAGTGCAGCACAGATACTGTGTGCCGGACCGAGACTCGGGACCTTTGCCTTTCACGGGCAAGTGCTCTACCACATGAGCTACCCAAGCACGCCTCACGCCCCGTCCTCACAGCTTTACTTCTGCCAGTACCTCCTCTCCTACTTTCCAAACTTGACAGTTTTAATCTGCCAGGAAGTTTCATATCAGCGCACACTCCGCTGCAGAGTGAAAATCTCATTCTGGAAACATTCCCCAGGCTGTGGCTAAGCCACGTGTCCGCAATATCCTTTCTTCCAGGAGTGCTAGTTCTGCAAGGTTCGCAGGAGAGCTTCTGTAAAGTTTGGAAAGTAGGAGACGAGGTACTGGCGGAAGTAGAGCTGTGAGGACGGGGCGTGAGTCGTGCTTGGGTTGCTCAGATGGTAGAGCACTTGCCGGCGAAAGGCAAAGGTCCCGAGTTCGAGTCTCGGCCCGGCACACAGATTTAATCTGCCAGGAAGTTTCAAAGAAAGTAGTGTCTGAACCAGCACCTGTGTCGGATGCTGTCCCTTATGCATTTGAGTTAAGAATAAGTGTAGTTAATTATTTGTGTTTAAAGTGAGTTCACTAAATTTGTAAATATTGTTTCAAGTTAAGTAATAATATAATTATTTGGTGTAAATAAACGCACGAACTATATAGTAAGCAACAATCGTTCCTCTGGTGCAACAGCCATTCTCAACAATGTACTTTATCCGCTTGGATCATGCAGAAGCAATTCGTGAGGACACGAAAATTTTCCACGACTCTGTGACATTATTATGTTTTCATACATTGGAGGTCGACTGCGACCATTGGGTCGACACCTAGTGGATTGCTTCAGAAGTACGGACGGCCCTTGGTTCATCTCAACCTAACTTCTTGCCTAAGAAAAGTCTTGTGATGTAGCATAACGCACTCTACACCACGTAAAGTTGCTTAATATTATCCATCTCTATCCATTACGATCTTCGTAATTATTCAGTCTAAGACAAGAAAACGACCCACCACGAAGGATTTATCTCAATGCGACGAAAATCGTTAGTTGTAATGTACGTGTAAAGACAAAAAAAAATATTACAGTTTCATAATAACTGGATGATTTACTGAAGAGAAAACGGTTCACAACCTGAGCAAGTCTGCACTGCGTTGGTATACATCTGGCCCTTATGTAAGCAGTTTTTGGGTTTGGCATTGATTGACAGCGTTGTTGGACGTGCCCTGAGGGATATGGTGCGAAATTCTTTCGATCGTCAAAATCTCGAACTGGTTGGGCGGCCCTGCTCATGATGCTCCAAACGCACTCATGTGGGCAGGGATCCGGCGACTCTGTTGTCCAAGGTAGAGTTTGACAAGCACGAGGACAGGCAGTAGAAACTCTCGCCGTGCGTGGGCCGGCATTATTTTGCTGAAATGTAACCCTAGTATGGGTTGCCTTGAAGGACAACAAAACGGGACGTAGAATACCGTCGACTGAACGCTGTGCTATAAGGGTGCCGCCGATGACAACCGAAGGGGTCTTGCTGTGAAATGGAATGGCGCCCCAGACCATCACTCCTCGCTGTCTGACCTTATGGCGGGCGACAGTCAGGTTAGTATACCACAGCGGACCGGGCACTCTCCAGACACTTCGGCCTGGAATCTCATCGATTTGCTGAGAACTGCCTCGATGGGTTTTAAGTAGGGGGAGAGGACAAATGTCTGAGCCGGATATCCTCTCATTCCAGGAGCTCATGCACCTGCGCTGTTGAATGCGATCACGCATTGCCATCCACAAAAATGAAGTTAGAACCGAATGAACCCCGAAATGACGCACACTGGGAACGAGTCCGCAATAACGTTGCCGGTGAATGTACTGTGTTCGTAGGTCCAGAGGTCTGTATGTCCGTGCAACATTATGTTTCCCCGCGTCATAACACCTCGACCTGCAAAATGATCATGCTCGACCATCCTGGCGTACTATCATATATGTGGGAACACGCAATGCACCCAGGCACATTGCCGAACATGTAGCCTACGTCTTTTCGTGGGTACGTACGGTCTTGACTTCATTTTTATGCATGGCAATGCGTGACCGCGTCGAACAGTGAAGGTGGAGGTGTTACTAGAACGAGAAGATATTTGGCAAATGGACTGGGCTCCCGGTTCTCCCGACTTGAATCCCTGCTCCCATCGAACACGTGCTACATGTGTTGGTGCGAAGTACTGCAAACGTCCACAAGTATGGACGACCGTGCAGCAGTTGACATCCACGCTGGTGGAGGGATGGAACACCCAACAAAAATAATTCTTTGCGAACCTTCTGTCTATCATCGGATCACTTGCATGAGCATGCACTGCCGTCCGCGGTGATCATACATCCAAATGAGAAACATGTGCCGCCTTTTGTAATATCCAGGAGTCCATCATAACCGCGGTGATTTCGGTGTAACTACTGTCTTTGAAAGAAAAGTTTCATTTTTGTTCATCTCGTTGAGAATCACTTTCACTTACCTTCTGTACTATACTGAGCAGTTCTTTCTATGTGAGGCCAAGTTTCATCGACCTATGTTACTTAGCAGTGACACATCGTACTAAAGTTACTTTCGTCCAAACCACTGTATTTCTCGGCATTTTCTTTGAAAAGCATTCTGAAGCAATTGAAGTATCACTTACTGTACATAGTCGAAGTATCTCTATACAGGTAGTCTGCTTAACCTAAAAGCCGATGTTTTAACTAATTTAAGAAAACTATTCACGAAATACACTCCTGGAAATGGAAAAAAGAACACATTGACACCGGTGTGTCAGACCCACCATACTTGCTCCGGACACTGCGAGAGGGCTGTACAAGCAATGATCACACGCACGGCACAGCGGACACACCAGGAACCGCGGTGTTGGCCGTCGAATGGCGCTAGCTGCGCAGCATTTGCGCACCGCCGCCGTCAGTGTCAGCCAGTTTGCCGTGGCATACGGAGCTCCATCGCAGTCTTTAACACTGGTAGCATGCCGCGACAGCGTGGACGTGAACCGTATGTGCAGTTGACGGACTTTGAGCGAGGGCGTATAGTGGGCATGCGGGAGGCCGGGTGGACGTACCGCCGAATTGCTCAACACGTGGGGCGTGAGGTCTCCACAGTACATCGATGTTGTCGCCAGTGGTCGGCGGAAGGTGCACGTGCCCGTCGACCTGGGACCGGACCGCAGCGAATCACGGATGCACACCAAGACCGTAGGATCCTACGCAGTGCCGTAGGGGACCGCACCGCCACTTCCCAGCAAATTAGGGACACTGTTGCTCCTGGAGTATCGGCGAGGACCATTCGCAACCGTCTCCATGAAGCTGGGCTACGGTCCCGCACACCGTTAGGCCGTCTTCCGCTCACGCCCCAACATCGTGCAGCCCGCCTCCAGTGGTGTCGCGACAGGCGTGAGTGGAGGGACGAATGGAGACGTGTCGTCTTCAGCGATGAGAGTCGCTTCTGCCTTGGTGCCAATGATGGTCGTATGCGTGTTTGGCGCCGTGCAGGTGAGCGCCACAATCAGGACTGCATACGACCGAGGCACACAGGGCCAACACCCGGCATCATGGTGTGGGGAGCGATCTCCTACACTGGCCGTACACCACTGGTGATCGTCGAGAGGACACTGAATAGTGCACGGTACATCCAAACCGTCATCGAACCCATCGTTCTACCATTCCTAGACCGGCAAGGGAACTTGCTGTTCCAACAGGACAATGCACGTCCGCATGTATCCCGTGCCACCCAACGTGCTCTAGAAGGTGTACGTCAACTACCCTGGCCAGCAAGATCTCCGGATCTGTCCCCCATTGAGCATGTTTGGGACTGGATGAAGCGTCGTCTCACGCGGTCTGCACGTCCAGCACGAACGCTGGTCCAACTGAGGCGCCAGGTGGAAATGGCATGGCAAGCCGTTCCACAGGACTACATCCAGCATCTCTACGATCGTCTCCATGGGAGAATAGCAGCCTGCATTGCTGCGAAAGGTGGATATACACTGTACTAGTGCCGACATTGTGCATGCTGTGTTGCCTGTGTCTATGTGCCTGTGGTTCTGTCAGTGTGAACATGTGATGTATCTGACCCCAGGAATGTGTCAATAAAGTTTCCCCTTCCTGGGACAATGAATTCAGGGTGTTCTTATTTCAATTTCCAGGAGTGTACTTTGCCTTGGAGAAATCCGAGCAGTCTTGTAATTTATGAATGAAATGCAGGCTTTTGATATAGTATCTACAAAGCACATGGTGTTTCCTCTTTTATTTCGTTCTTTTTTGTAATTTTTTCCGTTTAGATGTGTTTTTAGCCCTTCCAATCCCCTATCAAACTGGTTCAGTCGAGGTATTACAAACAAGATTTCCATTTAAGCAAAAGCGGCAGTGTGTATGAATCCCCAGTTCTATATTTAGCCATTGAAAAATATTGATTGTTGGCCTTAAGTCGTTGGACATTGAGTACATGATGGTTTGGCGCGTAACACACTTCGTAATTCTGACGAAAGACTGATGGCCGATATGAGAATGACGTCACAGACTATCGTAATAACAGAAAACGCCTAAGCTGGAGGTGGGAAGTTCTGGAGAGCTTTCCAGTCAGTCTGAAGCGTAACGCGAGCAGCGGTTCAGACGATTCGATCCCAATAAAAGGTGTGCTCGCAGTACTGGCGACCCCGTGTTGAAGTGGTGCAGTATGTTTTTGTTTTGAGCTCTCAACTCAAGTGATACAACTGCTGAAAGGTTCCAAGAAAACTTGAGTCTAATTACAAATATGTATCCGAATCGCACAATTATAGTCGGTGGTGATTTCAGTTTACCCTCGATATGTTGGAGAAAATGAATGTTTAAATCCGGAGGTACGTATAAAACATGAGGTATGCACAAAACATTATCCGAAACAGTGCTAAACGCATTCTCTGAAAATTATTTCGCGTGATTAATTCATGAGCCAACTCGAATAGTTAACGGCTGTGAAAACACACTTGACCTCTTAGCAACAAATAATCCTGAGCTAATAACGGACATCAAAGCGGATACAGTGATTAGTGAATACAAGGTCGTGGTAACAAGACTGAATACTGTAACTCACAAATCTACTAAAAATTCATTCAAAAAACAAGATCAAAATTCGCTTGACACCTTCTTGAGAGACAATCTTCATTCCTTCCAAATTAACAATGTAAGTGTAGTCCAGATGTGGCCTGAATTCAAAGAAATAGTATCGACAGCAATTAAGAGATTTATACCAAATAAATTGACAAAAGACGATCCTCCTTGACACACAAAACGGGTTAGAATACTGTTGCAGGATCAAGAATAAAAGCACGCCAACGAATACAAAATCCCCAAGACTGGCGATCTTTTACAGACGCTCAAAGTTTAACGTGGACTTCAATGCTTACAATAGTTGCCACAATAAAATTTTGTCTTGAAACCTGGCAGAAAATACAAAGATATTCTGGTCGTATGTGAAGTATGCTAACAGAAAGACACAATCAATGCATTCTTTGCGCCACAGCAATGGAAATGCTATCGATCATAGTGCTGCTAAAGCAGAGTTACTAAACACACCCCTCCGAAATTCATTAACCAAAGAAGACGAAATAAATATTTCAGATTTCGAATCAAGAGCAGCTGCCAACACGAGTAACTTAGAAATAGATATCCTCGTAGTAGTGAGGCACTTAAATCACTTAATAAAAACAAGTCTTCCGGCCCATATTGTATGCTAATTAGGTTCCTTTCATAGTATACTGATGCAATAGTTACAAACTTAGCAATCACATATAACCGCTCGCTCGACGAAAAATCAGTAGCCAAAGACTGGAAAGTTGCACAGGTCACACTGATACGGAACATTCGTAATTTCGCGCCAATGGTGTGTTGGAGAGAAATGCGGTTGGCATCCCTGCACACTCCTGTGTGCAATGTGTAACTGCCGGAAGTATCATTGTTGCATATCTGTTAGTTATTGTTCAGCGCTGTACTGAGTAGAAGGTTGTGTCGCACAGTTTGAGAATTTCGGGATGGCAGAGTCAGAGGGGCAACGCGTCTGAAACCCAAGAAAACCTTTACACAGACACATCAAATGATGCAGGAAGGCTACGGTGATGAATGCCGAAGCGGTACTCGGTGTTACGAATGGTTCAAACAGTTTAAAAATGGCCGGACGGAAGTTAAAGATGACCCTCATTCAGAACGCCATTCGACGTCTACCGATGACGTTCATGTCAGAAACGTCGACGAAACTGTGCGTGCCAATCAAATACTGACTGTCCGAGAGATGGCAGAAGAACGTAACGTTTCAGTTGGATCGTGTCATGAGATCCTGACGCAGCATCTTGGGATGCATCGTTGCCGCCAAGTTCGTCCCAAGGCTCGTGAACCAAGACTAGAAAGAGTTTGGCATCGCGGCCGGTGAATAGCTTTTGGATCGTGCAAATGAGAACGGCATGTTCCTTAACAGAATCATAACTGGTGATGAGACGTGGGCCTACGATTATAATGTTGAGACCAAAGTTTACAATCGCTCGGGAGAGGTTATCCAAGACCAAAAAAAAAACTAGTCAGGTCAGGTCAAATGTCAAAGCCATACCAATAGTTTTCTTTGCTTTTGAAAGTTTGGTTGATCATGAATTTGTGCCACAGGAACAATCTGTTAATCGCTGGTACTATTGGGACGTGTTGAGACGCCTATGTGAAAATGTGAGAAGAAACCGGCCTGAAATGTGGCGAGACAATATTACTGATATTTACAAAAAATATTATAAAACTTTTTTAATCATTTCTGTTGGTGGAAACGCTCCTGGCATGGTAGAATGATGCATAGAACATTTTCTCTTGTTAATAATGAAATTTCATTCCGCCATCCAGCATCAGATTTCAATCTGACTGACGAGAAAGTTGACCGACGCCATTGTTTAGAGGGCAGAGACCAATCTCAAAATTAGGCAGTTTGCGTAATTACCTTGCCAGATTACTGATAGAAAGATCGGTAAAAAAGATCTCAGTGACGCTGAAATAAAATAAATGCCGACTGAACACTAGCAATGTTCGGATGTGGCCACGAAACAATTCGTCGGCAACTCTCTTTCGCTGCAGCTTGAAAACGTTCTAAAATGCAACATAATAAATTGACATGTGGCATTAATGGAAGAGGAAAGTAGGTTGCTTGATTCAAACACGGCTGATATCTTTAAATAAACACAATTCTTGAAGCAAAAGTTACAGATACGTGAGCGACACTTACATTTTGTGAGACAGCAATCAAAAACAAGCGAGGGAGAGTGAGAGAGAGAGAGAGAGAAAGACAGCCCACAGTTCTTGCTTTTATACAGACCAAACCAAATTACGGCGACTGCTTTCACTTTGCTTTACAGAGCGTAAAATTTTGATATATAAAGATTTCTCTGGAACATTCTTCATCGGAACAACGTAAAAAAACGACCCCTAGATTAAATCTTGACCATTTCTCCTCACTTTACAGATTTGTTTACACAGAGAAAATTTATTCTTAACGTGTTTCAGCCTCAATGAAACGTTTGGAGGATATTCTACTAATTATTCAGATAGCGAGATTTCAACAATGCATGGCTCTTGCACCACGATAACGTACCTGCACATTCATCCCTGTTGTTGCGTGACTATTGTACAAAAAAGGAAATCACTGTGCTGCCGCACACTCCGTACTCTTCAGACCTGGCCCCTGCGGACACTTTTTTATTTGCAAAGTTGAAAATCCTATTGAAAGGACGCAGATTTGCTACGATAGACGAGATAAAAGAAAATTCACAGACGGCGCTTCGCGTTATTCAGCAAGAGGGGTACCGAGGCTGCTTCTCGAAGTGGATACGGCGCTGGGAGCAGTATATCAACTGTGGAGTACAGTATTCCGAATGTGACCAGACACAATAAGTAAAAGGTAACCGTATAAAAATTTTGTGGATGAAGCTTCGGAATTTACTGAATAGACCTCGCATTCAAGAAAGGCAGTAGGAGTAACTGACTAACTTACTGGCCCATATCATTAACGTCGATATGCAGCAGCGTTATGGAACATATATTGTGTTCGAACGTTAAGAGTTGCCTCCAAGATAATGATCTATTGACACATAGTCAACACGCATTTAGAAGACATCGTTCATGTGAAACGCAACTAGCACTTTAATCAGACGAAGTGTTGAGTGCTATCGACAACGGATTTGATATTGATTCCGTATTTCTAGATTTCCAGACGGCTTTTGACACTGTGCACACAAGCGGCTTGTAATCAAATTGCGTGCTTATGGAATATCGCCTCAGTTATATGACTAAATCCGTGATTTCCTGTCAGAGAGGTCAAAGTTCGTAGTAACTGACGAGAAGTCATTGAGTGAAACAGAAGCGATTTCTGGTGTTCCCCAAGCTAGCATTACAGGCCCTCTGCTGTCCCTTATCTTTATAAACGATTTAGGAGACAACATGAGCAGCCGTCTTAGGTTGTTCGCAGATGATGCTGTCGTTTATCGTCTAGCAAAGTTATTAGAAGATAAATACCAATTACGAAACGATTTATGTAAGATATCTGTATGGTGTGAAAATTGACAATTGACCCCAAATAATGAAAAGTGAGAGGTCATGCACATGAGTGCTAAAGGGGATACCTCATACTTCGGTTAGGCGATAAATCAATCAAATGTAAAGGCCTAAAATTCAACTAAATACCTAGGAATTACAATTACGAACAAGTTAAATTGGAAAGAACACATAGAAAATGTTGTAGGGAAGGCGAACCAAAGACTCTGTTTCATTGGCAGAACGTTGATGCAACGCATCTACTAAAGAGACTATCCTCTTTTGGAGTAATGTTGCGCGCTGTTGGGTTCTTACCAGATAGGATTAACGGAACACGTCGAAAAAGTCCTAAGAAAGGCAGCATATTTTCTATTATAGAGAAATAGGGGAGAGTGTGTCACGGACTTGACACAGGATTTGGGGTGGAAATCATTGCGACGGGGTCTTCTCATGAAATTTTAATCACAAGTTTCTCCTCTGAATGCTCAAATAGTTTGCTGACACCGAACTACATACAGAGAAACGATCATCATAATAAAATAAGAGAAATCAGCGCTCGAACGGAAAGACATGGGTGTTCGTTTCTTCTGCGCGCTCTTCGAGAGTGTAATAATAGGAAATTAGTGTGAAGATGGTTCGATGAACCCTTTGCCAGGCCCTTTAGTGGGATTTGCAGAGTAGACATGTAGATGTAAAGGTGGATGAAAGATGATAAACAAAAATTGCGCAGATCTTTTATTTAAAATCACCTCAGACATTTTAAGCAGTGTATCTGCATATCCGGACAGAAAATATCAAGATGCGGACTCACCTTTCGTACCAAAATAAGGATAGTTAGGCGTTACTCGGCAGAGCGAAGTGGCAATCTCGCCACAGTGGGAACACCATCGTTCTGGCGCCCTGGAGGGGGAAGTGCAGGATGGAACAAATGAAGTTCACCCAGACGAGTGGACACTGCTTCTGGCAACATTAACGGAACAGGAAAATACCTACGGTTACTTCAATCAGGATGAAGGAACTGTCCATACAGCCGGCCAAACCTCGGAGCACATTTACACAATCTTCATGCCTGACAGAACTGTTAGCAGGGGTCAGTCTCTGCCGCGCGGGGTAGCCGCGCGGTCAGGGCGTCTTGCCACCGTTCGAGCGGCTCCCTCCCCGTCGGAGGTTCGAGTCCTCCCTCGGGAACGGGTACGTGTGTTGTCCTTAGCGTCAGTTAGTTTAAGTTAGATTAAGTAGTGTGTAAGCCTAGGGACCGATGACTTCAGCAGTTCGGTCCCACAGGAACATACCACCATCACCAAACTTCAGGCTGATCGTGGCCCTAGCTGGCCATTCGGGTCACCTGATCTGTCAGTGTGCAATCACTTTGTGTGGGGGGTTCTCAAGTCTAAGGTCTTTCGGAATTTTTTGATTGTGATTTCATTCCCCTGCCCCATATGGGCATGGGAGGGCTGTCAGTGGAACAATCCGCCACTCTTCAGCCGAGTGACATAACAACTAATACAAGAATAAAATGTTAAATTTAAGGCGATATAAATGGGGGACATAAAACAGAGAAAGGGGAGATAATGGAGGTAAAAATACACTGACATGGAGACGTTCATGGGGGGACAATTAAAAAAGTCGACTTAAAGTTAAAAAACACAGTTTGCGATTCTTAGAACACAAAAAAGACACTGAAGTCACACGCACAGGTTAAAAGTCAGCAACAGTATTAAAAACACTCCCGAACAACACACTTTAAACCCACTTGGAGCGCACACGATGAAGAATAAAACTGCCAGGTGGGACCTGGACAGGAGGCCAGAGAGGATGGAAAAGGAGGGGAGAGCAAGGGCAGCAGGGGAGGGGCCGGGATGAAGAGAGTAGGGGCGTCAACGGGTGCACCAAGAGGCAGGAAACACGTGGGGCAGGAGATGGAAGACAAGGCAGGAGGGAGTGCAGAGACACTGAAGGGGAGTAAGAGGGGAAAGCCACTCAGGAGAAGGGAGGGGGAGGAGAGGGAGCCGTGAGGAGGATGCAGGAGGAAGATGGGGTTAGAGTTGGTAGGAAGGATAGACGCCAGGGCGAAGCTCATCATCCGGGACGGGTAGATGGTGGAACTTGCGTTGGGAAAGGAGGCGAAGGCTGTGGAGATGGAGAGGCGGTAAAGGGATGGCAATGGGCTGGGGGAGGAGAGAAAGGAAGACGCCAGGGGGTGAGGGGGATCAAGGCTGCTGACAATATATAGCGTGTGCGGATGTGTTCAAGGAAAAGAAGAAAGTGGGGTAAGGGGATGAGGTCGTGAAGGATGCGCATGGGAGATGGAAGGCAGATGCGGAAGGTGAGGTGGAGCACATGGCGTTCGAGGATTTGGAGGAATTTATAGAACCTGGGAGTGGCAGAAATCCAAGCAACGCTGGCATAACAGATGCACGGGATATAGAGGAGAGAGGAAAGGACAGAGCCTTAGGGGCACACCAGCAGAGGGATAGAAAGTACGGGAGTTGGAATTGTGGATAGTCACATAAGAGGGGTGATGGGAGAGGAAGGAAGCAACTAGACAGACGACGTTGATGGGGAGAGCATAGGTCTGGAGTTTGAAGAAGAGCCCGGGACGCCAGACACAGTCATAGACGTTCTGGAGGTCAAGGGAAACAAAGATAGTGGAGTGATGGGAGTTAAGTTGGAGGGAAACAAGATTGGTAAGGTTAAGGAGCTGGTCATCGGTGGAGAAGGAAGGCCAGAAGTCACATTGGGTAAGGGGAAGGAGGTGGTGCTGGTTAAGGTGGCGGTGAATACGGTGAGAGAGGATGGTTTCGAAGACCTTACTGAACACTGAGGTGAGACAGATGGGACAATAGGAAGAGGTAGCAGAGGGGGGTTTGTTGGGTTTAGGGAACAGCAGGACACGGGAAGTCTTCCACAGGTCGGGATAAAATCCAGTGGAGAGGAGGACATTGTACAGGGTAGCAAGAACAGCCAGGAAGGATGGGGGGATTCCTTGAGGTAGCAGTAGGTGGCGTCATCATGATGAGGGGAGGTGTTGCGTTTGGAGTGGAGGACGAGTGTAATGTCGAGTGTGGTGATGGGAGTGTTGATGTCTGAGGGGGATACCTGATCCAAGTGCGGTGGCCAGGGTGGCCGAGCAGTTCTGGGCGCTACAGTCTGGAACCGCGCGACCGCTACAGTCGCAGGTTCAAATCCTGCCTCAAGCGTGGATGTGTGTGATGTCGTTAGGTTAGTTATGTTTAAGTAGTTCTAAGTTCTAGGGGACTGATGACCAGAGAAGTTAAGTCCCATAGTGGTCAGAGCCATTTTTTTTATCCAAGTGCTGGAAGCTAGGGGCGAGCGGTGGGATAGAGTGTGGTCAAGGATGGTGGGGAAGAGGGAGTAATCAAAATGGGGATCGTCAGGAATGGAGAAGACCTCGGAGAGGTGGGAAGCAAAATGGTTAGCCTCCTTGAGGTTGTCAGGAAAGAGTCGATCGTCATGGAGGATAGGGTACTGTGGGGTGGGCTGACTGCCAGTAAGGCGGTGGAAGGCTGACCAGTACTTGGAGGAGTTGACAGGAAGGGTGTAGTTGAGGCGTGTGCATGTCTGGCACCAGTTCAAATGTTTCAAATGGCTCTGAACGTTATGGGACTTAACATCTGAGGTCATCAGTCCCCTAGAACTTAGAACCACTTAAACCTAACCAACCTAAGGACATCACACACACCCATGCCCGAGGCAGGATTCGAACCTGCGACTGTAGCGGTTGCGCGGTTCCAGACTGTGGCGCCTAGAACCGCTCGGCCGCTCCGTCCGGCTCTGGCACCAGTCCCAGCGTTTCTTTACTGTATGGAGGTTCCGGATTTGTCGGTATAACTGCCAATGTCAGATGAGTGTATCCCGGTCATGGGTGCGGAAGAAGGAGCGGTAGAGCCTATGGGATTCACGCAGAAGGAGGATGGCCTATGGAGGAAGCGTAGGGCGGTGAGGGTGGATGAGTTTGGTAGGGACATAGGCTTCCACAGAGTCAGTAAAGGTTTTCTGAAAGAAGGAAGAGGCATGGGTGACGTCAGCAGGATGGTAAAAGGTGAGGGGGTGGCTTTTGACCTGTAAGGCAATGGATTCCCGGTAGGCATCCCAGTCAGCATGGCGGTAGTCATGGGCAGACTTTGAAGGGGCAGCTGGGCGGGTGGCTGCAGGGGTGTCATGGGCAGTGGAGACAGTGAGGACAGGGAGCTGGTCACTACCAATGGGATAGAGGACGTCAACAGCGATGTGACCAAGGAGGTTGCGGGAAGCGAGGATAACATCGGGGGGTGGAGTTACTTTCAGGACGGGTGTGTTGTGGGATAGGAACAAGGTCACCATGGAGTGTGGCAAGGAACTGATGCCACCGCCGAAGGGAGGCATGGTCACGGCTGTGGATATTGAGGTCGGCGGCAATCACGTAGGTGTGTATCATAACAACCCTCACAGTCTTCAAGAGCTGCAGCAGAACATTTCGGATGAGACTGCGGAAGTCCAGCTTCAATCCACCTTCAGCACTTGTTGACCAGAGCCCAAAAGTGCCAAGAGACGAATGGTGGTCACTTTCAACATCTACTTTAGTCAGTTTAGCTCTGTATTTCCTGCATTTTGCTTTGTAATTGGTACCTTGGAACTCTGTTATCCGGGACACTTTTATTTGCCCCACTTTGTAATAATGACGTAGTTCACAGCATTCTCACAAGGAGGCGCTGTCACACAGCGTCTGCCTCTCACCACGTTATCAAGTGACACACTTTCCGGAAGACGAAAATCTAATTTCGAAATCCGAATGCAATGTTCGCTGTCGTGTTTAATCATACGCCTCAATCTATTTTGCTAGCCCGATCTAACACGAGTGGACTATGCAAATGTGCTGTACCGATTTAGTGACCTGTGTGGAGCAGGTTTTTATTATTGTTTAGAAGAGAAAAGTCTTTGTTCAAGATGAGATGTTTAATTTCTTGCGAGACTGTTTTATTACTCCTGCCAGAGCACGCGCATGATTGAAAACAACTGCGAAGTGATCACTGATTGAACATTATTGTAATCAAACATTTTGCAAACTCGCAATGGTTAGAAATATTCTGAATGGGTAAAAACATTGCAAGTAATCAACAAGCAGCGTTTCGCTTGATGCTGCAGAGCAGTGTTTCTCAAACCATGGGGCGTGACCCACCAGGAGGGGAGAGGGGAGGTGTGGCGGGAATGAGGTGGCTTGGGGGGGGGGGGAAGAGGGGAACTCACATCTCACATTTAAAGAATAAAATAAAGAACAACATCCTTAGTAACTAACAACTAGGTTTATGAAACTTCCTGGCAGATTAAAACTGCATGCCCGACCGAGACTCGTACTCGGGACCTTTGCCTTTCGCGGGCAAGTGCTCTACCATCTGAGCTACCGAAGCACGACTCAGGCCCGGTCCTCACAGCTTTACTTCTGCCAGTATCTCGTCTCCTACCGGGCGTCTACATCTACATCTACATTTATACTCCGCAAGCCACCCAACGGTGTGTGGCGGAGGGCACTTTACGTGCCTCGGTCATTACCTCCCTTTTCTGTTCCAATCGCGTATGGTTCGCGGGAAGAACGACTGTCTGAAAGCCTCCGTACGCGCTCGAATCTCTCTAATTTTACATTCGTGATCTCCTCGGGAGGTATAAGTAGGGGGAAGCAATATATTCGATACCTCATCCAGAAACGCACCCTCTCGAAACCTGGCGAGCAAGCTACATCGCGATGCAGAGCGCCTCTCTTGCAGAGTCTGCCACTTGAGTTTGCTAAACATCTCCGTAACGCTATCACGGTTACCAAATAACCCTGTGATGAAACGCGCCGCTCTTCTTTGGATCTTCTCTACCTCCTCCGTCAACCCGATCTAGTACGGATCCTACACTGATGAGCAATACTCAAGTATAGGTGGAACGAGTGTTTTGTAAGTCACCTCCTTTGTTGATGGACTACATTTTCTAAGCACTCTCCCAATGAATCTCAACCTGGCACCCGCCTCACCAACAATTAATTTTATACGATCATTCCACTGCAAACCGTTCCGCACGCATACTCCCAGATATTTTACAGAGGTAATTGCTACCAGTGTTTGTTCCGCTATCATATAATCATACAATAAAGGATCCTTCTTTCTATGTATTCGCAATACATCACATTTCTCTATGTTAAGGGTCAGTTGCCACTCCCTCCACCAAGTCCTATCCGCTGCAGATCTTCCTGCATTTCGCTACAATTTTCTAATGCTGCAACTTCTCTGTATACTACAGCATCATCCGCGAAAAGCCGCATGGAACTTCCGACACTATCTACTAGGTCATTTATATATATTGTGAAAAGCAATGGTCCCATAACACTCCCCTGTGGCACGCCAGAGGTTACTTTAACGTCTGTAGACGTCTCTCCATTGAGAACAATATGCTGAGTTCTGTTTGCTAAAAACTCTTCAATCCAGCCACACAGCTGGTCTGATATTCCGTAGGCTCTTACTTTGTTTATCAGGCGACAGTGCGGAACTGTATCGAACGCCTTCCGGAAGTCAAGGAAAGTAGCATCTACCTGGGAGCCTGTATCAAATATTTTCTGGGTCTCATGAACAAATAAAGCGAGTTGGGTCTCACACGATCGCTGTTTCCGGAATCCATGTTGATTCCTACAGAGTAGATTCTGGGTTTCCAAAAACGACATGATACGCGAGCAAAAAACATGTTCTAAAATTCTACAACAGATCGACGTCAGAGATATAGGTCTATAGTTTTGCGCATCTGCTCGACGACCCTTCTTGAAGACTGGGACTACCTGTGCTCTTTTCCAATCATTTGGAACCTTCCGTTCCTCTAGAGACTTGCAGTACACGGTTGTTAGAAGGGGGGCAAGTTCTTTCGCGTACTCTGTGTAGAATCGAATTGGTATCCCGTCAGGTCCAGTGGACTTTCCTCTGTTGAGTGATTCCAGTTGCTTTTCTATTCCTTGGACACTTATTTCGATGTCAGCCATTTTTTCGTTTGTGCGAGGATTTAGAGAAGGAACTGCAGTGCGGTCTTCCTCTGTGAAACAGCTTTGGAAAAAGGTGTTTAGTATTTCAGCTTTACACGTGTCATCCTCTGTTTCAATGCCATCATCATCCCGGAGTGTCTGGATATGCGCGAGTCGTGCTCGGTAGCTCAGATGGTAGAGAACTTGCCCGCAAAAGGCAAAGGTCCCGAGTTTGAGTCTCGGTCGGGCATGCAGTTTTAATTTGCCAGGAAGTTTCATATCAGCGCACACTCCGCTGCAGAGTGAAAATCTCATTCTGGAACTAGGTTTATCTTTTCCTTCTAACAAAGAAAATGTCGTTGACCTAGATTGAATTTCGCCCGACGTCGGTGTTATGCGAGACGCACTCAACGACAATGAATCCGGGATATTTTTAGCACTTCACATTTAAAGAATAAAATAAAGAACAACATTCTTAGTAACTAACAAGTACGTTGATCTTTCCCTTGTAACAAAGAAAATGTCGTTGTGAAAGGGTACAGTACCGCCCGACATTGAAAATAGGTACGAAATACTTGATTATTTTTGTCAGAACAACACATTTTTTTTGTAAAATAACTCAATTTCAATTAATACAGCGAAGTCGGATACCGGTGTGGGAAAGAATGACAATTTATTTATTTAATTGATCACATGTGCACTCCCACAAAGTAAATCCCTACATCCAGTTTGGTGAGATCTGTGAAATGAATGAATGTATGGTCGTCTGCTAACCACAGATAGTGAATGTGAATATATGATCATCTTTGAGTCGATCCTTTGGCCACCTTTGGTGGGACCAAAGAGATGAAATTTACCAGAGCTTTGAGCGCCTGAATTGTGGCTGACCAATACGGTAAGAAGGTGCTCCCCCCACTTCGACAGAGGTGCGAGAGCACCTCGAGAACGGCCATATTTCGGCACTCTGTCGCTGGATCTTGGGCTGTTAAGACCTGTTTTAGTTGTGCTCCGTAATGACGAAAGAGTGGAGACATGGTATGCATGTGGAATATTTAAGAGTAGTTTGAAATATTAATTTCTCTATTTCAGGAAATTTTGTGGGGAGAATTAAATGTCAGGCAGGTAATATTAAAGGGATTGTAGTAATCTTTAGAAGTGACCAACGGTCACAATGAAACCACGTGTAGCAATAAGTTGAAATACTTCCGTGTGCTTAAGTTAAGCTGAATTACTAGCGTGTGTACAATAAGTTGAAATATTTAAGAAATAGCGTGTGTACCATAAGTTGAAATATTTAAGAAATGGCGTGTGCAGGACTTGAAATTAGAGACGAGTACTTCCACGTGGTGAGTACTGTGTGAGTCTCAATCTGTGTATGAGACAAAGGATAAAGAGAAGTACTCGTCCATGGTATCAGTTGAGGACTCGCGTGTGTGATGTTCTTAATGTTAAATTGTGTGATATGATTCCGTGTGACGCTAGATTTAAACTCTGAGAGAGAATCAAGGTGAGTCGGCCGTCTATCCAGCAACGCCACTTGGCTTGCATTGCACAGGAAGACGTGCATATATCTCCAGAGTTCACAGTAGGAAAGTAGAATTACAAAGTGGGGCAGTGTCGTGTGAAACTGGGATAAATATTAATTGAAGTGGGAAAGCTGAAAGTGATAATGTTGTGACTATTCTCTGTGTAGTATTTCATGTTGTAGTGTGGTGTATGTCATGTAATTTGGGTATGTGTGGTTTGCGTGGGAGAGTAGCGAGGTAGTTTCAAAACATTAGTGGGTTATGCTTGTTCCTTCGGTACCGCTCGGTCTGGAGGAAAGTTTCGTGCTGATGATTGTGAGAGTCGAAGTGTGAGGTATAATAAAAGATCCACCATCCTATCCAGAAAGTGCACTTTAGCGTTAAAAATAATTATGAGACCATAATATAGAGATTCACCATTGTAAAGCCATGCCCACTGGGCAGAATTTCTTATGTGTTATTGTTGTAGGTTGTAGAATTTGTGTGTTTAGGTTAGAGAATTTATCGGAATAAATAAGATAGTGAAAAGAAAAAGATTGGTGGACTTTTACTTCGAATTGTATGTTGACATAATGTCCCGAATTTATAATGTGTGCGCCGTTCATATTCAGTGCGGCGGCCACGTGTTGACAAAAGCCGTTAAATAAAAGACAAAAAGAAAATGTGGTATTGCCAGTGCGAAGTGTACAGTCAGAGTTCTGTAAATCACTGATAGTCAGATGCGTGTTTCCGTTGCGTGTTAATTATATAGGAGGATAATTTGTAACTAAATTGTGAGTACGAGAGTTCATGTTACTCGATAAATTAAGAACGAATCCACTCGCTTGGCAGACCACTCATCTTGCAGGCCTGACTGCTTGATGCCACAGTATGAGCAAGGCATGTGGGTGCCTCTCATAATTTCGACCCTGCCAGGATATTTTTTGCCAGGATATTTTGTTGCCAGGATAATTTGGCCATGATATATTCTGCCAGGATATTTTGCCAGGATACCGTTTTTGCCAGGATATTTTGCTGTTAGGTTTTTTGCTGTTAAGAATTTTTTTATGGACTGTATTGTGATAGCGATAGGAAGTAAAATTATTTCTCTGTTTGCAATTTCTTTCTGGATTGGTGAGGATCTTTTATTTTTTTTTTATGTAATTAATTGCTATATCGTCCAAGGCTGGAAGATCGTGGTATAATTTTTTTGCGTAATGTCCGTAGTAACTAGGTCGCAGTCGAAAAGTGTAGCCACCATGGAGAATAGCGATTCTGGGGTGGACGTAGCAGTGCAGCAGGAAGTAGCTGTTGACC
Source organism: Schistocerca piceifrons (assembly GCF_021461385.2). Taxonomy (NCBI): domain Eukaryota; kingdom Metazoa; phylum Arthropoda; class Insecta; order Orthoptera; family Acrididae; genus Schistocerca; species Schistocerca piceifrons. The sequence goes on from NC_060141.1 coordinate 750,152,734, forward strand.
ATGGGTTAATGAGCGGGGACGGCAAGCACTCAGAAGGGGCTGAATTGTTCCGCGGACCGCGGCTAGGTTATCCTTTATGCGGCGGGCTTTGTTCACAATCGGGGGCTTTTCCCGACGACGCGGGCGAGCCGGGACTAGCTCAGGTATGCAGTGAAAGTGCAGCTACCCTTAGCGAAGATATGGTTTCCCAGGCGAACGAGGTGAGCGCACCAAAAGTAGCATATGACAGTGTGCTACAGCAGTTTTTACAGAGGATGGATAGAGGTGATAAGGAAATATTGGAAGCGATGGATAGAGAAGTAGCAAATGACAGTGTGCTACGGCAGTTTTTACAGGAAGCGATGAATAAAGATAATAAGGAAAGATTAGAAGCGATGAATAGAGATAATAAGGAGAGAGATAGAGAGAATAAGGAGAGATTTGAAGCAACTAAGGAAAGATTGGAAGCAAATAAGGAAAGACTGGAGGCAATGGATAAGGGAAATAAAGAGGCAATGAGGAAGCTACACACAGTTATCGATGAGCGTCTGCCCGCAGTTAATAATCGGTTAGATGAGGGGGAGAAGAATCTGGGTGCGACGAAGCAAGTACAGGATGCTGTGAAAGAAAAAGCCAATAATTTGGAGGTACGAATAAGTGCAATAGAGAGCGATATTACAGAATGTAGGGACGTGTTGCCGGATGAGCGAATCAAAGAAGTAGTGGTCAGAATGAATACGATTAGTGTAGAGGTAGAAAAGATCAGTATAAGAGGCGAGACAGGCTCTGACAGTACGCAGCGAGAGGTTTATGCCAACCAGGGGGAGATACAATCGCTATTACAGCTTATAGAGGCGCAATTAGTAATAAGTAGGAAACATAGTGAAGAACTAGCACAGTTGCAATTAGCGGGCAGTAGCGAAAGTGACACACCACCAGGTAGATTGCAGAGGGAGATTAAGATAAACTCAAAAAGCGAAAATAGGCAGAAAGAGGAAGACGAATTCAGAGAGTCAGAAGAACGGTTGTGTCGGATAAAACAGGTGGCAAACCCAACTGGGTATAGTCCAAGGCTGTCTCAATTTCAAGATTCATTACCTTCATCGTGGGGACTGCCCCTCAAAATGAAGTTTGTGTGTAACCATTTGAGGGACGAGGCTAGAGCGAAAATGCAGGAAGTTATTAAAGACTGTAGTAGCTATTTAAATGAATTCTGGTCGAAAAGTAAGCAGGACCAGGTTACGCAAAGCATATTGATGATGCCAAATTGTAACGAAGGTGGTATAAGAGATCCAGTGTCGTGCTATCAGGAAATGCTGAGACTAAGTAGGTATTTGGATGTGCCATACGAACCTGGGGAGTTCATAAGGATCTGTATAGCGAAGTTGCCAGCGAAATTACGCAGAGATATAGTGATAGCAGGCAGAGGCTTAGATGATTCCGCGTCATTTCAGCACATGTTACAGGAACTGGGTAATGAGAGCAACATTGTGAACGGAGACACGACTCATAGGTCACATAGTGTCGAGGATAGGAACGGCAGAAACTATCAGAATTACAGGAGAGCATGGAATCCTGGCATTTCATTCTTGTCATAATGGATTGAAGAATAGGAGAAACTAATCCAACATATCAGCCCTTAATATCTTGCTCTAAAACACATGCAGCTGGCACTGAAAATTGTCTATGTAGCAGACATACTCTACTGATATGTAGGAATGCAAATACCATACTTCTGATCAGAGAATAAAACACCAGTAATGGCGTCTGTTAGGCTGGTCTCTCAGAGCAAAATTTGCAAATTTTTATTTCGAACAGTAATGTAAAAAGGACTGTTTCCTCAAAGAAACCAGTTGCTAAAATGTTACGTAATAATGCCAATAAGTCCAGTTTAATTAGTGCGATTTGACTATTGCAGGTACTTAACACGTAATGCAAAGAGTCAACATTGTGATCGAAGTTTTTAAATTAGATGCCATCTGATGTCATTGTCGTGGTGACAGTTATAATGAAGTGCTGTGTATGGTTGTTCGGAATCTGGTGTTAGGGAAAGAGGCCACTAGCACCAAAGTTTCTAACACTTGGGCTGTCCCATCTCTCCCAGCTTGTATATTCTCTGCACACATTTAATTTTCATGTAAGCACAGATTCCTAACTAGCAAATTCTTTACTGTGTACAGTGAACCATTTAGAGTGAGTCGGATTGTCCATGAAAATGCTATACTGATTGAGAAGATCAAGGGAAAACAATCTCGTGGGCTTCATCACATTTCTAACATCAAATTATGGAAAAGTTAAGGATAGATCTAAAGTAGGCGATTTATGGTAGATAGTCAGTGTATTTATTTGTGGTGTGTAACGTTGTGCAAGGTCAAATCGAACATAAGAATTTTCAGGCGGGATGTCAGGAAGTATGACGGAATAGACTGGTCGAATGAGTCATGAACAGGAGTCGACAGAGTGGTGTATGTACGTATTTTTTGTCATATGAATAAGGATCAAGCAGAATCGACGTGATGATTAATGAGTGAATAAAGATGGTAGATAGAGAAGCGACGTGATAAATAGTAGTGGATAAAGGTGATATTTAAGGAGAGAAGCGACGTGAAGCAGTGTGATTAATAAAGAGAGATTCGACGTGATGAAACAGTGGTAAATAAAGGTGAGTAGAATTGAATAATGTGGAGAGGTCTTAGATGTATGTTACAGAGAGGCCGGTGTATGCTGCGATAGAGATAAATGCGAATGGCGAAGGAAGACCAGGAAATGATGGAGTAATGGACGGACGGAGAGCCGAAATACGAATGAAGAGATGAGGACAACTGCACAATGTGAAAGGACATAAAGGGAGTATGAGATCCAGATGGTGAACGTTGTGGAATACTGACGTAAGATGTAATATAAGTGTAGATCTAATTCTTAGCATAACATTTGCGATTTGGCAAAAATAATATTTGTTGTTGTTGTTGTTGTTGAAGCCTGGTACCAGTATAACTAATCAAAACGGTACCAAGAATGTGTACAGTTATTTTGCAGGTTGAATAATTTGTGTATTTTTTGTTCTTAGATGAAATGTCGCAATTATAATTTGACATTTAGGAGGATGAATAATCAGTAAAGTGAATGGAGAGGTAAGCCGATGGAGAGAGGTGCCTGAGTGAAAGGACGAATTCAGAGACTGGAATGCTATCTCCGAAACAGCTTCATGTGTTATGTGGTTGAGTATAAGGGAGCAAAGGTATGGTATGTTGTCGTGAGTGTGGTGGTGTTAAGGTTAGCTGACTTCTAGACCTATTCTGTTAGTGTATTAATGGATTGAATGAGAAGGAAAATGTGATGTCTGGTGAGTGAGAGTCCTAGAGTAGTGTGATCAATGCGCACACTCCTATAAAGGGGATGCTACCGATCGGTAACTAAAACATTATTGTGTATTGTTTGATTTGGAGGAACCTCGATGGCAGGTCAGGATCTGACATCATGTGGATGGTTCATACATGTCCTAGAAATGTTGTTATAAATAATAAAATGTAAAATATATAAAGAGATACTAATTTCAGTGTGTCACAAGCACAAAGGTGCATTGTATGTTGTAGATTTAGAGTCATCAGTTTCTAAAATGTTTATTGTGTTAGGATGTTAAAGTAGTTTAATATTTAATAACCTGTGGTAGGTAATTGTGAGCTGTGTAGATTATTTCTTATTTTTTTGTTAGAACACTTTCAAGGGGTATTAATTTCAGTCTGTCACAACCACAAAGGTTCATTGCATATTGTAGTTTTAGAACCAACAGTTTCTGATATTTTCACTGTGATAGGATGTTAGAGTAGTCTACTATTTTATATTGTAATTATGAGTTGTATAGATTGTTTATTATTCCTTTTGTTTTTTTTTTTACACATTCATGTTTTGTATGAGGGACGACAGGTGCAATCAATAGCGCAAGTGTGGGCTGTATATAGAAAAGGGATAAATGTTGATGTATGTGTAGAAAACTAGGGTGTATAGTTTTATGTTTTTTAGAACAAAGATTCTTTTATTACCAATGTATCTAATAGATCATACATGTAATCAATGAGTATTTAAATATATCCTTTTGTCTGTAATGTTGCGAGATGCACGGAACGGTCTGACTGACTGGGTGTCGTAACGCCCATACCGCTAGCGGGCCGAGCTGACGTAGCCATGGCGACGGGCGACAGAGCCGCGGCACTCCCCACTCCACTGCCGGACGGGGTACACTCCACGCGCCCGCTACAGCAGGTTAACGGCCTGGGGCGACACGCACGTACCACTGGCCATTCATAAGTTCCGCCACCCTTACGACTGGGGAAAGTATCCCGCGGAGGCAACAGCGGGTGGTTTCTTCTGCTCAACGGCGCGCGCAGCGGCGCCACGGCAGAATGGACGACGCGCGGCAGAGCCCGGCGGGCATTTGTTACCAGCAACTATTAACTAGTACTGGACTGTGGAGCCGTGAAGCAAGATGACTGCTCGTATGTCACCATAAGGTGGAAAGTGAAAGACTGGTGTTCCCGCGTTGTGAGTAGTGGAAAAGACTTTGTCTTTAGCAGACAGGACGATCGTTTTGTTTTGTCTTGACCACTGAATGGTGGGATCCATAAACTTTTGGCAGTGACTGGTTAAGTGTGCTTTGTGAATTGCATGTGGGACGCTTGGTATTCTTGAAGAGGACAGTTGTCGTTTGGTGACTAATTATTGTATGAACGCAAGAAACTAGAGTGGGACATTGACATTTGCGTCTGTAGTAGGAGACATTTCTTTAATTGGTGCAGGAATAAGTGCTGTTTGTTGGAACTTACGACTTTTAATTACACCATGAACTGAAAGGACAGAACCGTGGGTAATAGTAGTTGTAGGGCCATTTCTGGACGACCAGATTCGTGTGGATGGTACGCTGAGAGTGACTTATGACATTTGTGTTTAATGTGAGATACAGTTTACTGTTCAGTGCGTGTTCAAAAATGCCGATTTGAGTGACTTAAAGACTTTCGTCCGGAAACCATGGGAGAGCTTTGACACCGAGACAGTGTTTCTAGGAAAACTATCAGCAATTTTTTGACCCCAAGAAAATCACAGAATGAAATGTTTCCGTGTGACTCGCAAGATAGGGAATAATGTATTTGTAATTGTGTAAATGTTTTTTTTTATATGTTTCATTCCTGAAGGGACAGCAAGGGTAATTGTATTTCTTTAACATTTGTGTTTACAATAGTTAGTGTTTGTTTTTTGTTTGTTCTGGGTTATCAAGTTCACGTAGCATGTTTATTAGAATATTTAGTACAATGATGCTTTAATTATTAGCCAGTGGCGTAATACTAACGTAGCGGCTCTTGTAGCATTGATCAGTAAGGTTGTCACAGGGGAGAAGAGTTTGCATTGCACAACAAATATCGGAATTAATTGATGCATTTTGATGTCGTGGACAGTAATGATCTTGTTGGTGTGTTGACTGAAGCCACTTATTTTATTATCACAGTGGTGATATTTCACATTAAAGTGTAACGAAGGCTAGTCGAAATGCAAGTTCTTGTCGTCTAAATGTGTAACAATAGAGAAATGAGCAGTAGAGTAAGACACGAGAGCTACTGGTGGATTCAAGCAGTTATTGCTAACAATTTATTGCGTGTATTGATATGGACCCTGACTTCTACGTGTAACTAGTGTACGAAATTTTTTTCTTTTGTTGATTTTGTTTTGTATTTAGACATTGCCGTGTAAAGATTATTACAACGCAATTTATGAATGTCAGATTACTTGTTCTGTGTTTGGACGGTGAGCTACTTACAATTTCATGAGTACAATTGGTATTTTTTTTATTTTATCATAGAACTAGTGAAGTTTGGATTACTCATAAAAATAACGAAGATCCCAGTAACTAAGCAAATATTTATCTCAACATTATTTTTTATTTGTGTGATGTAATGTTTTATTTGTCATGTGGATTGTTGCAAACTTGTATGTGTACGTTACTCCGGATTGTGGAGAGTACAATAATGGAACAATTGTGTCAATACTTTGGTAAAGTAACAGCATTTGGTCGTCTATTTGAGGTCACCAGGGGCTAAGGTCTCCTCCTGGTTACTTTGATGACTTGCTACGTTTGTTTGAATACAGTTTTCTTAAAAAAATGTTCGGAACTACCCTCGCATTGCAAGGATAGTACCGTGCCATTTTTTTCTGCATGGGTAGCCGCTGGTGAAAGGGTACAGTACCACCCGACATTGAAAATAGGTACAACATACTTCATTATTTTTGTCAGAAGAACACATTTTTTTTGTAAAATAACTCAATTTCAATTAATACAGCGAAGCCGGATACCAGTGTGGGAAAGAATGACAATTTATTTATTTAATTGATCACATGTGCACTCCCACAAAGTAAATCCCTACATCCAGTTTGGTGAGATCTGTGAAATGAATGAATGTATGGTCGTCTGCTAACCGCAGATGGTGAATGTGAATATATGATCATCTTTGAGTCGATCCTTTCGCCACCTTTGGTGGGACCAAAGAGATGAAACTTACCAGAGCTTTGAGCGCCTGAAATGTGGCTGACCAATACGATAGCAAGGTGCTTCCCCCACCTCGACACAGGTGCGAGAGGACCTAGAGAACGGCCACGTTTCAGCACTCTGCCGCTGGATCTTGTGCTGTTAAGACCTGTTTTAGTTGTGCTCCGTAATGACGAAAGAGTGGAGACATGGTATGCATGTGGAATATTTTAGAGTAGTTTGAAATATTAATTTCACTATTTAAGGAAATTTTGTGGGGAGAATTAAATGTCAGGCAGGTAATATTAAACCACGTGTAGCAATAAGTTGAAATACTTCCGTGTGCTTAAGTTAAGCTGAATTACTAGCGTGTGTACAATAAGTTGAAATATTTAAGAAATAGCGTGTGTACCATAAGTTGAAATATTTAAGAAATGGCGTGTGCAGGACTTGAAATTAGAGACGAGTACTTCCACGTGGTGAGTACTGTGTGAGTCTCAATCTGTGTATGAGACAAAGGATAAAGAGAAGTACTCGTCCATGGTATCAGTTGAGGACTCGCGTGTGTGATGTTCTTAATGTTAAATTGTGTGATATGATTCCGTGTGACGCTAGATTTAAACTCTGAGAGAGAATCAAGGTGAGTCGGCCGTCTATCCAGCAACGCCACTTGGTTTGCATTGCACAGGAAGATGTGCATATATCTCCAGAGTTCACAGTAGGAAAGTAGAATTACAAAGTGGGGCAGTGTCGTGTGAAACTGGGATAAATATTAATTGAAGTGGGAAAGCTGAAAGTGATAATGTTGTGACTATTCTCTGTGTAGTATTTCATGTTGTAGTGTGGTGTATGTCATGTAATTTGGGTATGTGTGGTTTGCATGGGAGAGTAGCGAGGTAGTTTCAAAACATTAGTGGGTTATGCTTGTTCCTTCGGTACCGCTCGGTCTGGAGGAAAGTTTCGTGGTGATGATTGTGAGAGTCGAAGTGTGAGGTATAATAAAAGATCTACCATCCTATCCAGAAAGTGCACTGTAGCGTTAAAAGTAATTGCGTGACCATAATATAGAGATTCACCATTGTAAAGCCATGCCCACTGGGCGGAATTTCTGATGTGTCATTGTTGTAGGTTATAGAATTTGTGTGTTTAGGTTAGAGAATTTATCGGAATAAATAAGATAGTGAAAAGAAAAAGATTGGTGGACTTTTACTTCGAATTGTATGTTGTCATAATGTCCCGAATTTATAATGTGTGCGCCGTTCATATTCAGTGCGGCGGCCACGTGTTGACAAAAGCCGTTAAATAAAAGACAAAAAGAAAATGTGGTATTGCCAGTGCGAAGTGTACAGTCAAAGTTCTGTAAATTACTGATAGTCAGATGCGTGTTTCCGTTGCGTATTAATCATATAGGAGGATAACTTGTAACTTAAGTGTGAGTACTAGAATTCATGTTACTCGACAAATAAGAAAGAATCCACTCGCTTGGCAGACCACTCATCTTGCAGGCCTGACTGCTTGATGCCACAGTATGAGAAAGGCATGTGGGTGCCTCTCAGTTGACCTAGATTGAATTTCGCCCGACATCGGTGTTATGCGAGACGCGTTCGATGACAATGAATCCGGTCATATTTTGAGCACCGCGTGAGATGATCGGACGAGCTAGCGGACGTCGGACGTCGGCGGAATCGCCCGTTGTCGGCTGCGCTGTGACTACTGTGTCCGTAACTATCACGCACAGTGCAAGCTTTGGCTCGTGTCATCTCCACGCTTCCTTACAGTCTTTCAGGCTTTGAGAGGAAGACTTGGCTGCAGTATGAAGCGGCCCCTGGTTAGTGACAGACGTTAATACGCCAGTGGCCCATCAGCTGCGGGGTGGGAAGGAGACACTAAAGGCGAAAACGAGAAGATATACTGAGAGATACTTATCCCTGTGCTTCACGAAAACTACAATCACTGGTGAAGAATGTAATTTGTTATACCATTTGAAACTGCTGACAGCAGGAAGCCCAACAAGTTAAAGAGACATCTTGAAACCAAACATCCTGAAGTACCGCGAAAACTAAAAGCATTTTTTGTCAAGAAACTTAATGTTTCATTGTTCATTGTCTACCTAGCAAAACTTTACTAAAACGATGAATGTGACTTCCAAGGCCCTTTTAGCCTCTTAACACATTTCGTATAGGATTGCTAAATGCAAGAAAGCACACAGGCCTACAGAACCTCTGGTTTTACCAGCAGCGATTGATAGAGTATCTACAATGTTTGGCGACTCATTTGCTCGACAGTTGAAAAGCATTCCTATCTCTGATAACACAGCGCGCAGACGATTTTTAGATATTTATTACGATTTAATCTAACAGTTATCGATAAATTGCGTTAAAACTGTTTTTTATTTCAAGTGGACGAAGCATCCGATATTCAGAAAGATGCTCATTTGATAGTTTATGTACGTTTCGTTGATGAGTTTAACATTCTAGAGGAATTGCTGTTCTGTGAGCCGATAGTGAAAATACACTCCTGGAAATGGAAAAAAGAACACATTGACACCGGTGTGTCAGACCCACCATACTTGCTCCGGACACTGCGAGAGGGCTGTACAAGCAATGATCACACGCACGGCACAGCGGACACACCAGGAACCGCGGTGTTGGCCGTCGAATGGCGCTAGCTGCGCAGCATTTGTGCACCGCCGCAGTCAGTGTCAGCCAGTTTGCCGTGGCATACGGAGCTCCATCGCAGTCTTTAACACTGGTAGCATGCCACGACAGCGTGAACGTGAACCGTATGTGCAGTTGACGGACTTTGAGCGAGGGCGTATAGTGGGCATGCGGGAGGCCGGGTGGACGTACCGCCGAATTGCTCAACACGTGGGGCGTGAGGTCTCCACAGTACATCGATGTTGTCGCCAGTGGTCGGCGGAAGGTGCACGTGCCCGTCGACCTGGGACCGGACCGCAGCGACGCACGAATGCACGCCAAGACCGTAGGATCCTACGCAGTGCCGTAGGGGCCGCACCGCCACTTCCCAGCAAATTAGGGACACTGTTGTTCCTGGGGTATCGGCGAGGAACATTCGCAACCGTCTCCATGAAGCTGGGCTACGGTCCCGCACACCGTTAGGCCGTCTTCCGCTCACGCCCCAACATCGTACAGCCCGCCTCCAGTGGTGTCGCGACAGGCGTGAATGGAGGGACGAATGGACACGTGTCGTCTTCAGCGATGAGAGTCGCTTCTGCCTTGGTGCCAATGATGGTCGTACGCGTGTTTGGCGCCGTGCAGGTGAGCGCCACAATCAGGACTGCATACGACCGAGGCACACAGGGCCAACACCCGGCATCATGGTGTGGGGAGCGATCTCCTACACTGGCCGTACACCACTGGTGATCGTCGAGGGGACACTGAATAGTGCACGGTACATCCAAACCGTCATCGAACCCATCGTTCTACCATTCCTAGACCGGCAAGGGAACTTGCTGTTCCAACAGGACAATGCACGTCCGCATGTATCCCGTGCCACCCAACGTGCTCTACAAGGTGTAAGTCAACTACCCTGGCCAGCAAGATCTCCGGATCTGTCCCAACATTGAGCATGTTTGGGACTGGATGAAGCGCCGTCTCACGCGGTCTGCACGTCCTGCACGAACGCTGGTCCAACTGAGGCGCCAGGTGGAAATGGCATGGCAAGCCGTTCCACAGGACTACATCCAGCATCTCTACGATCGTCTCCATGGGAGAATAGCAGCCTGCATTGCTGCGAAAGGTGGATATACACTGTACTAGTGCCGACATTGTGCATGCTCTGTTGCCTGTGTCTATGTGCCTGTGGTTCTGTCAGTGTGATCATGTGATGTATCTGACCCCCGGAATGTGTCAATAAAGTTTCCCCTTCCTGGGACAATGAATTCACGGTGTTCTTATTTCAATTTCCAGGAGTGTAGATGCAGCTCAAAGCGTTATTGACATGATCAATACTTTTTTAATCAAAACGGGATATCATCGAATAAGTGCACTGGGGTTTGCACACATGGAGTGTCTGGAATTCTTGGTGGACAACAAGTATAAATTAAAGTAGGAAATCCTGATGCAGTGTGGACGGCATGATATATCGGGAGGATATGGCCACTAAAGAACTTAGCCCACCATTTCGTGAAGTTATGCAAACGTTTACAGAAATAGTTAAAATTGCTAAGGCCAAATCCGTAAATCAAAGGGTTTTGAGAGTGCTATGTGAAATGTGCTGAAAACACTCAGTTGTTTTTTTTTAGTAACGTTTGGTGGCTTTCAAGAAGTAAAGCACCATAAACAATATTTGAACTGAAGAATGAGGTATTCCGAGAGGAGATTTTCTGCTGAGAAAGTAAATATTCTTCACAATTCACTTCAAGGTAATCAGGCTACTGTTCTGTCTCGGGATAAAAAAGTCAAGGCGTTTTTAAAGAAATTATAATTGTTGTAAAACTGAATGGAAAATGGTTTGCTGATATGTCCCCTATTCTATCATCACTAGTAAAGACACAGATAATCCGATAGCTCCTATGGCGATAGAAAGCTACCTTGCAAGAGTAAAAGTTCACTTCGAAAAGTATTGCAAACACGGTTTTGATAAATTTAATTGAACTGTAAGGACATATTCGTAACGAACCCCTTCAGGTGCGCTGCAATTTTAATTTCATCAAAACTATTTTATTCATTATCTTTATTCCGTTAATCGTATTTACTTCATTTCTAATCCTCTGCCACATCAGTTTAATCATAGCATTTATTTGCCAACCACCTTATAGATGGTTTCAAAAGGTCGCTACTAATCCTCCATCGTGATTTACCGAATGTTCTGTCATCAGCAAATGACACTAGACGAAAGCATTTGCCAGTGAGGAAGATTGGGTATAATAGTTTACAACTTGCCATGAAGGGTAAATACGGTTGTCGCCAATTAGTACTGTTTTGTTAATTTTGAAAATATTTTAGCATTTGTTGTACCTTCTTTCGTCAATGAAAATGGGATGTGATTCCCCACACGAAAATAAAGAAAAAACTTAATGTTCCATTTCTCAGTAATAGCGGTGCGTTCTTTTGTTTTTAGTCACATATGGGGAGCGAATCCTTAATGAAACCCGTGGCGCCGCCTGTATGCACAACACTTAAATGCTGACCGGCACTTTCCGTCGAATATACTCCTCCCACCATGTCACTTTGCCAACATTCATCTGCGGTATAGTGTGTGTGAATCCATGTTTTATCTGAGTAAACCACTGTCCGCTCTGATTTCGATGCTTCAGTTTCTGTAAGAACGTAACGTACTATTATGACCTTTATGCAATTATGTCCCCTCGTTCCATATAACAACACGTTTATTTCGGCACTTTTTAAAACTAAACCCCGTAGACAGTACAGTTTTAGGAGTTTGATTGCTAGCCTTGATGTTTCGCTGTATGCGATACAAGCTGTGTAGTTTTCTCGAATTTGGTTTCTCTTACATTGTTCGTAATGGTAGAAACTGCAGACTGATAATACATTTACCCATAGTGTCAACGGATTACTTATTGTGAGCAGAATTCTTATTGTGAGCACCTCACGCCTCCTCCTTTGGCGTAAAAATCTGAAAGCCACTCTGGTCGGCTTCGTGTACCTCTGTCCGTAATTTGTGAACCATCTTCTTGCTCAACTTTGACCTTTTGGCTGCGCGTTCCGTCGTCTTCTCCGTCGGTACAATTAATCTCATCTCTTTCTCATCGCCAACAAATTTAATCACGTTAACCTGAAGCCGTTGCGTCTACCAGCGAAGATATTTTCCGCACTCACCTTCCATGTTTCGACTGCGACCTAACAACACCCACTACTTTAAACGCAGCGTGCCTGTACCTAGCCATGTGACCAGGTTAGCTCTACATCTGCATCTACATCTACGTGATTACTCTGCTATTCACAATAAAGTGCCTGGCAGAGGATTCAATGAACCACCTTCATGCTGTCTCTCTACTGTTCCACTCTCGAACGGCACACGGGAAAAACGAGCACTTAAATTTTTCCGTGCGATCCCTGATTTCTCTTATTTTATCGTGATGATCATTTCTATGTAGGTGGGTGCCAACAGAATGTTTTCGCAATCGGAGGAGAAAACTGGTGATTGAAATTTGATGAGAAGATCCCGTCGCAACGAAAACCGCCTTTGTTTTAATGATTGCCACTCATATCCACGTATCATGTCTGTGACACTATCTCCCCTATTTCGTGATAATACAAAACGAGCTGCCCTTCTTTGTACTTTTTCCATGTCATCCGTGAGTCCGACCTGATACGGATCCCACACCGCACAGCAGTACTCCAGAATAGGGCGTACAAGCGTAGTGCAAGCAGTCTCTCTGGTAGACCTGTTGCACCTTCTAAGTGTTCTGCCAATGAATCGCAGTCTTTGGTTTGCTCTACTCACATTATTATCTATGTGATCGTTCCAATTTCGGTTATTTGTAATTGTAATCCCTAAGTATTTAGTTGAATTTACAGCTCTCAGATTTGTGTGACTTATCTCGTAATCTCACTGCAGCCGCATTACCGCTGGCCGGTAATAAACTGCCATGGGATACCTCCATATATGCCCTCCCGGCTAGCCGCGCGGGACAACGCGCTGCTTCCGGAGCGGGAAGCCGTGCCGACCCCCGGCACAAACACGCTCAGCGGATTAGTGTCGAGGTCCGGTGTGCCAGCTAGCCTGTGGATGGTTTTTAAGGCGGTTTTCCGCCTGCCTCGGCGAATGCGAGATGGTTCCCCTTATTCCGCCTCAGTTACACTGTGTCGGCGATTGATGCGCAAACACTGTCTCCACGTACACGTACTCCATAATTACTCTACCACGCAGAGATTTGGGTTTACACGCGTCTGGCACGAGACATTCCTGGGGAAGGGGGGGGGGGGGGGGGAGGGGGGGCCGTACCGCACAATAGCCCTGGGTTCGGTGTGGGGCGACGGTGGGTGGACTGCTGTGGCCTGTTGTGGGGTAGTGAACCACTGAGGACTACGATGGGACGAAGCCTCTCCATCGTTTCTAGGTCCCTGGTTTAATCCACACACACACAGACAATACCCCTCCTAATACCGTGCTGGACCTCCCTTTGCCAGGCGTAGTGCACCAGCTTGACGTGTCATGGACTCAGCACCTCATTGGAAGTCCCCTGCAGAAATATTGAACCATGCTGCCTCTGTATCCGTCCATAATTGCGAAATTGTTGCCGGTGCAGGATTTTGTGCACGATCTGACCTCTCGATTATGTCCCATAAATGTTCGATGGGATCCATGTCGGGCGATCTGCGTAGGTAAATCATTCGCTAGAATTATCCGGAATGTCCTGAAACAATGGCGCATTGTCATCCATAAAAATTGCATCGCTGTTCGAGAACATGACGTCCATGAACGGCTGCAAATGGTCTCCGAGTAGCTGAACATAAGCATTTCCAGTCAATGACTAACCATTTCCAGTCAATGATCGGTTTAGTTGCAACGTATAACCCAGTCCATTATTCTATGCAAACTCAAAGCTAACACCGTTATGGAATCACCACCATGTTCCACAGTGCTTTGTTGACAACCTGGATCCATGGCTCCGTGGTATCTGTGCCACACCCGTACCCGACCATCGGCTATTACGAACTGAAATCGGGACTCAGCTGACTAGGCAACAGTTTTTCAGCCGTCTGTTGTCCAGTCGATACGGTCACGAGCCAAGGAGATGAACTGCAGGCGATGTCGCGCTATTAGCAAAGGCACACGTGTCGGTCGTCTGCTGCCATAGTCCATTAATGCGAAATTTCTCGACACTGTCCTAACGGATACGTTCATCCTACGTCTCACATTGATATCTGTGTTATTTCACGCAGTGTTGCTTGTTTGTTAGCACTGACAACTCTATGCAAACGCCGCTGTTCTCGGTCGTTAAGTGAAGGCAGTCGGCCACTGTATTGTCTATGGAGAGAGGGAATGACTGAAACATGGTATCCTCGGCACACTCTTGACAGTGAATATCGAATGCGCTAAGGATTTGCGAAACGGAATGCCCCAAGCATCTAGCTCCAACTACCATTCGGCGTTCAAAGTCCATTAATTGCCGTCATGGGTCTACAATCACGACGGAAACCTTTTCACATGAATCACGTGAGTACAAATGACAGCTCCGCCAATGCAGTGGAACTCTTTGACGTCTTCCAGAATGAATTTTGCGAATTTTGAGTCTGTAGCGGAATGTGCACTGATTTGAAACTTCTTCCAGGTGGCCTTTGGCGGCCAGTATCTTCGTACCGCCTTGTGGATGCGTGTAAATGAAATCGCAGGTGGCGTCTTTGTCCGTAACTGATTTGTGCGGGCGTACTCTCTCCGTGGACGTGCATCAGAATGGGAGACCGCTGCCACTGACACGACCAGCGAAAGTCACTTCAGGGGGAGCGGCAGGATGAAGGACGAAAATATTGCCCAAGTTCAGCATTTTTTTCCTCCGTACCTGAATGTAGTAGACAAATGTGGTTTGCTGCAATGAATGAAACATACACTGAAGTTTTTGTTGGTATTTTTATAGAAAAATATTAATATCTTTATTGTGTAACTGGGATTTTCCCGAGGTAGCTCTGAAAGGAGGTAGATCGACGGCTGTCGCTGTAACTCCGGTTGTGCTTATATAAAATATGAAATTAACATGTCTCCCTGATCGCCACAAATCTAAGTTTATTTCGTCGTAGGAAACTGGAAAAAAATTTTTTTGTTGAACTTATAGATATTTGAAAGAAATTGGCATTTTTGGACCCCTCCATTTTGGCCGAAAAAAATACTAAATATCAACATAAAAAAATTGGCTACGACAAACTGAAGAGAATTCAAATTGCTTCAAGGGAGACCAGAAATCATTAAAATCGGATGAGAATTGCAGCGTAGGTGACGACAACCATGGCGAAAAACATAGTTTTGAGAAAAACGCGTTTCAAGTTGTACAAGTATTTATCATATAAAAACGGGACGTAGTTTGAAACTTACGGGATATCTTCGATGCCTGGTCCATGACAACTTCGTCTCGGTTACTGGATGGCCGCTTTCTGCTACTTTGATCTCATAACGCCTCATTTTTGTCCTCAAAGCCCGTTTCGTCGTTTTGATTTTAAGGGCACTGACCACGTGCATTAAATGTAAAAAATCCCAAACAAACTTATTTTCACTTTGTACCGAACAGTAAGAACATTCGTCCCTGAATGACGCCGACTGACGCTATCTCAACCATGAAACAGCTGACTGAGCGTCTAGCAGGGGGCCAACATGAGAAACGTGAGCCGGCCAGAGTGGCCGAGCGGTTCTAGACGCTACAGTCTGGAACCGTGCGACCGCTATGGTCGCAGGTTCGAATCCTGCCTCGGGCATGGATGTGTGTGATGTCCTTAGGTTAGTTAGGTTTAAGTAATATTTCTAAGTTCTAGGGGACTGATGACCTCAGAAGTTAAGTCCCATAGTGCTCAGAGCCATTTTTTTTGAGAAACGTGAAAGTCTACTGCTTTCGAGACACGCAACGAAGGGAGCGTGAGCGCGGAGCCGGTTCTCTAACGCCGAAACCTGCCGTGCACGCTCGCCTTCAAACGCTCACAGGATCGTTACTTTCTGGAGTTCGCGCATAATGTTTTTGGGAATAATTCTTCAACGTATATACATGCGAATTCGGTAATAAAAAGAACTTCGAGTTTTTTGTCGTTCCCCGTTCCCTGCGTTCAGCAGCGAGACGGGGGCCGCACAATTCGCGCTACCAGCGCGGTTCGTCGACTGCGCGTCATCGACAACGCCCACGTGTACGGGCGAGCGCAGTCTGCTCTCTACGACGCGTGATCTGAAGCCTAGTATGACGCACTGCCTTCCGCTACGGGAGTGCGACTGCCGATGAACGACTAACAGCGCTGAAACTACTGTTGATTGGCACACCGCTTGGTGAACTTTATTCCAGTACTGCTATAGTTGGAGACACGAGCGATGGCGGTCGAGTTTAGGCTTGTTCTGCGCACCTACGACACGCATACTCCGACGGCCAATGAGCGTGCAGTAGTGTTCGAGCGCCCTTCCCTGAGTGTCGTAGCTAATGTGATCATTAAATGCGATCCTAAGGAGTTGTTTGGTGAATTTCTATTTCATTTGTTGCGAGTTCTCATCGCTGATTGTGGTGGTAAATGATAAATTATAGATAAGGAAGCGAGAGACATAATTTGCAACATAGGCTTCCTTCAAGCTGCATCCACGCTCATGCGCGTACCACAACTGTCGCCTCGAATCGTCAACAATGACATTCCCGTCCGTGCCGCGACGTGGGCGAACCGCCATCGTTTGAGGATGGGACTATAGTACCAGAAGGTACGCAGGAGAACCTGTGTGAATCCTGGAAAGTAGAAGAAAAAGTACTGACAGAAGTGAATGTGTCTGGCAGGTCGCCATTCCTGCTTGTCAACAGGTCAGTCGTTAGAGCACATCCCCACCAAAGGCGAAGTTCCCTGGTTCGAGTCCCAGTCCAGCTCACACGACGTTTCAGATCTGTACACAGTATGTCGAAGAGTAAGAATTGTCAAAAATTCATTCCGAATGACATCAAAGACGTTCGGTGCACAACGTCTACAGTATTACATTACATTAATAGTTCTTCCGTAGATCATTTCGTAATCACGTGGGACGTGTCAATTTAACATAAGTTTTCTTTGCACAGTATAATTAATTTTTTCAGTTACTACTTCATATCTAAAAATTCATCTATTGAAGAAAAGATGTTGTCATTCAGCAATTCCTTTAGTTTGTTTTTAAATGTTGCCCATCTGTCAGACTGTTAATGCTATTTGGCATATGACCAAAGATTTTTGTGGCTGCATAATTAACCCCTTTTCTATGCCACAGCCAGATTTGACCCAGAATAGTGAAGACCATCCTTTCTTCTAGTGCTGTAGGTATGCACGTCGCTATTTTTTAAAAAATTGGGCTTGGTTATTAATAACACATTTCTTCAGTGAATATAAGTATTGCGAAAGTACTGTGAATATCCCGAGTTCCTTGTAAAAATGTCTGCAAGGTGATCTTGGATCTGGTCCCGGCGGAGGTTCGAGTCCTCCCTCGGGCATGGGTGTGTGTGTTTGTCCTTAGGATAATTTAGTTTAAGTAGTGTGTAAGCTTAGGGACTGATGACCTTAGCAGTTAAGTCCCATACAATTTCGCACACATTTGAACATTTTTTGATCTTGGATGGGCTCAAGCTATTACTCTCATTACATGCCTTCTGCAATGAATACTTTTCTCTTAATGATGAATTACCCCAAAATATGGTGCCACACAAAAGCAGTGAACGGAATCAGGCATAGTAGGCTAACTTACGTTTATCACCAAAATCTGCAATAAACCTACTAGCATAAATAGCTGAACATAACCGTTTCAGCAGATCTTTCTTCCAATTCAATTTCTCATCAGTGTACACACCCAGAAATTTTGTGTATTCTGCCTTAGCTACAGACGTCTGTTCAAAGTCCATATTTGTCAATGGCGTTATGCCATTTGCTGTGCAGAATTGTATGTACTGCATTCTATCAAAGTTTA
Source organism: Schistocerca piceifrons (assembly GCF_021461385.2). Classification (NCBI taxonomy): domain Eukaryota; kingdom Metazoa; phylum Arthropoda; class Insecta; order Orthoptera; family Acrididae; genus Schistocerca; species Schistocerca piceifrons. The sequence goes on from NC_060141.1 coordinate 750,170,810, forward strand.
TCGAAAGTCCATTTGCAGAGAACCACTTCATAATTTCCTGAAACACATCATTTACGATTTCCTCATCTGATTCTTGTTTGTTGTGTGTGATTACTATATTTGTATCCTATCTTTACATCTTCATGAATACAGAGTGGCAAGTCATAAACACATATTAAGAACTATAAGGGCAAGACTGATCCCTGTAGGACACCATTCATGACACCTCCCCAGTTAGAAGACTCTGCTGATTTTTGCAGACTATCTGTACTGTTAATTTCAACTTTCTGCATTTTTCCTGTTAAATATCAACTAAATCGTTCGTGCACTGTCCCACTCATACCACAATACTAACTACTTAATACAGTAAATGAATATCATACTCTATTTTCGGAGTTGATAGAATATTAAAATTTTTTTCAGTGCGGCATAATCGAATAATTTTCATAATTGACGCCCTGTTTTTGGAACCCTAATCCTTTTGTAATAATAAATAAACAAAGGCCGTCTGGATCACAACTTTTTGCTTTGCCGACAGCCGAATGGAATATGCGCTGCAGATCATCTTCAGGTCTAGGTTGAAACAAAAAGCAATAATAGTACTGGTTTTACAGAAGTGTAGTATTACAAAAACATGCCTCGTGAATAGTAGAAGTAACAACAAACTATTGTGAACTCAAAAATGCCCGGCGCCGCATGGTGCTGTTTGACAACTCTGTGTGAAATTATTATAAAAAAACACGTATGTGGTGGGAGAAAAAATTTTCGTACATCCCCGTGATCTGTGCGTAAGTCACACAGTATATTAAAACCGTATGAAACTAATTCTCCATATATATATTTAAATAAAAAAATTGATTGAAATTAAGTCTTAAAGGACACGTTAATGTCGTATATTTCAGGATAAATTATGCGCTCCACAATAAGATAAAAATATATCACAAATATACTGAAAGCACACTGTCCATCGTAAAGCTGTGAGTACCGGGCGTGAGTCGTGCTTCGGTAGCTCAGATGGTAGAGCACTTGCCCGCGAAAGGCAAAGGTCCCGAGTTCGAGTCTCGGTCGGGCACACAGTTTTAATCTGCCAGGAAGTTTCACTTTTATTTTGTTTACATATTTTAAAAGACAATACAAAATCACCGAACAGATCTAAAACTCTACGAATGTGCCTTGATTTTAATATAAATACCTGAGGACTCTTACTGTAATTTAAAAAAGGAGAAGAAATCGGGCATTAGTAATGAATCAATCATAGAAAAGGCAATGAAAAAGAGGCTCCCTTTTCTTCCGTTTTTCATGATTAATCCGTAACTAGACCCAATTTATTTCCCCTTTTTAACTTGCAATAAAAGTCCTCAGTGCATTTATATTCCTATTCGTTAAATGAAGTCAAATTCTCAAAGTTTTAGAAGCAGTCTATAATTTTCCACTGCCATTTTGAAGTTTTTTACAGTATGTAAACGAGAACGAAAATGTGCAATGCATATTACTGTGTCATTTAAGTCCAACGCTGAATTAGTTGCATACAATATTAATGCACTCTGTGACTTATTTATGTATCACGTGACTGTACAAAATCTTTTTCTCCCACCACATCCTTCTTTTTAATGTCAGTTTTACGCAAGGTTGACAAACTGCATTTTGCTGCGCCAGGTATTTTGTAAGTTCATAACGGTTTGTTAGTATTTTTACTATTCCTGAGACAAGTGTTCGTAATATCACAGTTCTGTAAAATGATTATTGTTATTGCCTTTTTGTTCCAACCTAGACCTGAAGATGATCTACAGCGCAGATTAAAACCGGCTGCCGGCAAATAAAAAGTTGTGATCCAGAGAGTGTTCATCTACTGTCGAAAACTTGAGATGTACCTGCTGTGTATATTGGGTTGTTTTGTCAGAAAAAGCGAGCCCCCATTAGCAGATCCTACAATCCACAACTATCATGGTTTTATTTAGGCTTATCTTCATTTGTTTTTTCCGGTTTTCAGATCCTCGGCTTCAAATGTCCAAGGCGATTTGAAACGGTTAAAAAACAACCATTTATCTCAAAACAAACAAAAACGTACTGCCTCACTTCAACATGGTGTCACCACTGCTGCTACTACGGTGTTAATTAGAATCGAATCGTATGAAACCGCTGTTTCCGCCGCCCTGTTGGTACCTAGCCTAATACACTGGAAAACGCTTCCCATTTTCAGTTGAGGCGGTTTCTGCTATTACAGTGGATGTGACGTCATTCTCATATCATCCACCAGCCAACGTCAAAATTAGAAGCGTCACTTTTTTTTTTTAAATTATCATTTGCTCAATCTGCAATGACATTGAAGACTGCATTCTGGGAATGTGACGGTTGCAGACACGCAACAAGTATCTCATAAAAGATCTGAGGTCATTATCTGTTCACTTGCCACAAACCACTTGGACAACTGAACGGTTTTTACAGCACTTATTGACATCATACGGCAGGTTGAGTCTTCTATTTGGAAGACTTGAATAATGATGCCTGAAGAAGGGCAGAAAGGTGCAACGAAAACTTTGAGAAGAATAATGCGCGTGTTTCGGAAAGAGCGTTCATGTAGGTCTACATCGGGTTATACCACAGGCCACCGACAAAATTTCGGAGGTTCGGCAGGGGTATTTTGTGAGTGTTTTGGTATAAGCGACCCGTAGTCTCCGGTGAATTTGTTATTAATGATTTATTCGGTTTTTTGCCCCGATTACATTTATTTCTGTGAAGTATATAGTCTCCGTTCGAGCAATCACTTCTCTCGTCTTTGTGATGCTTAAGTGAAATTGGCAGCAGCACGATAGCTCTGCACTCAGCTTCAGATGCCGGTTCTCTAAATTTTCTCAATGGTGTTTCTCGTAAAGAACGTCGCCTGCCCTCCAGCGATTACCATTTGAGTTCCCAAAGCATCTCCATAACACTTACGTGTTGTTCGAACCTACCGGCAAGAAATCTAGCAGCTCGCCTCTGAACTGCTTCGATGTCTTCTTTTAATCCAAACTGGTGCAGTATTTGAGAAGTACTCAAGAACAGGTCGCACTAACGTCCTATACGCAGTTGTATTACTTGAAAAGTGCTCGAGCCACTCACACACCTGGGACCCTATTCCTTACGTTTGTATGTTCGTAAACAGTCGACAGTGTGACACCGTGTCAAATAGTTCACGGAAATCCACGAATATGGAACGTGAGGGCATTTTCCAACAGCATAACTCTGTCTCATAAGGCCAGACTCGTTCAACAGTGGTTTGAGCAGCATGCTGATGTCTTCGGCACCAAGTTCACCCGACCTGATCAAGATGTGAAGCGCAGAGACTTTGTCAAGCACGTGACAAGGGCACAGCACTATCCACACCAGTCCTCACCACGAAGAAAGACAGAGAAATCAAAATTATTCCTTTAATTCTGATCACAGATTAGTACTCCACATCAAATTCTGAGTAAACTGATACCTCACTCCGACCAGTCGAATAATTAACTAACAATTCATTCAAAATTGATCATTGAAATAAAAATCACCAAATTAATTTTCCCAAGTCCACAGACACTAGTGAGGTATTGTGTACATAGAGGACCGTCCGTTAAAGCGGGAAGGATACTTTTAGCATTCCCCGTTTAATTAATATAGAAAACGCCCGAGACTGCGAAATCTAGCTTGCTTGTCAGGCCGTTATTTCAAATCGTCTTTGGAGCCACACGGTGACGGAGGCACACACGGTTGTCCCGCCTTCTGAGAATTGTCGCCAGATCAGGGTCCCCAACGTGAGGGACGGCGGCCAGAACAGCAGGAATGTTCCACCTCTCACCCCTGTTAGGTTGGCTACGGGGACCTATTCTCATGTCGCGGAGGTGCACTGTAGACCATCGCCCGAGCCTTTAAATAGCCTGGAGAGCAGCTCTCTAGCCCCAGTCCGTTGCACCTTCTAGATGAGTCAACATGGCGAAGTTCAGTGTATTGCAGTTACCGCCATTTGATGGCTGGTATTTCCCATTGCCCTGGAAACTGCATAGGTTTAATCATCAGGGAACCACTCGTGATGTTTCTGAAGAACTCCGCAGTTACGACGGTTGCGACTGCGTTAGAGCTGCGTCTCTACAGCGAGATACTGGCGCCGCAGACCGGCATGCAGAGTAGTTAGTAATCTGTTTTGGCCGACCCCTGTTGCTGTAGCGTGACCCATGGTTAGTTTCTCTGGTTATAGTGACACCCTCTATTTCATTTCTGTGGTCTCTCCGGTCTTCATGCTGAAGAAGGGTTGCTGAGTGATCTTGTGTACTTTCAACTTGTCCTACGGCAGGTATGCCCGCCCAGCGGCTACATTCCGTGTGTGACAGTGTATGAGTACTTGTGACACGACTACCTCTGAATACCTGTGTTCATTCCTGAATATATGTTTCGCTAGATTACCCCGACTTTCACTGCCTGTAGCTTCCCTATTGTCCCTTCTGTAAACCAATTTCTCACTGGACTACGAAACACCTGCAGAAGAGACGAAGTCCGACGCCAGGGACAGAAGACCCTCAGATGAGTGATCTGCTAGTGAACGCTGTCAGTCGGAGCTCCACTGCTAATCTGCTGCAGTTGCTTCCACCAGTATCCCAAACGCTACAGGTGGAATACATCTGGGACGCTACTGGGTGCCAGAACCACGACCACAGAAAGCCAACTACCAATGGACTGCCGCCCGGAGCGGCCGAGCGGTTCTAGGCGCTACAGTCTGGAACCGCGCGACCACTGCGGTTGCAGGTTGGAATCCTGCCTCCCGCATGGATGTGGGTGATGTCCTTAGGTTAGATAGGTTTAAGTAGTTCTATGTTCTAGAGGTTCTCAGAAGTTAAGTCCCATAGTGCTCAGAGCCATTTGAACCATTTGAACCAAAGAACTTACGGAATCTATGCCACGCAGAAAGGCTGCCGTGCTGTATTCCAAAAGTGAAGTCATAAGGTATTGACCAGTTGGGCATAATGTTTTCTCTCACTGGTGCATTTCGACCTTATACCTGAACTGTGATACCTCAGCTGCTACAGATACTTTTTAATGAAAGTCTCAACAATGTGTCGACCAGTGTTCTCCTATCATGTTTGATAGACTCACTTTCACGAAAAGTGTTCTCCACGAAACACACGAAGTCATGGGATAGCGATATGCACACGTAGAGATGGCGGTAGTATCGCGGAAACAAGATACAAAAGGGCAGAGAGTTGGCGGAGCTGTCATTTGTACTCAGGTGATTTTTGTGAAACGCTTTCCGACGTCATTATCGCAGTACGACGGTAATTAACAGACTCTGGACGCGGAGTGGTAATTTGAGTTAGACGCCTGCGACAATCCCTTTCGGAAATCGTGAAGTAATTCAGCATTCCGAGATCAACTGTATCAAGGGCGTGCCGAGAATCACATACAGTACTGGCCATTAAAATCGCTGCACCACGAAAATGACGTGCTACAGACGCGAAATTTACCCGACAGGAAGAAGATGCTGTGATATGCAAATGATTAGCTATTCAGAGCATTCACAAAAGGTTGGCGCCGGTAGCGACACCTACAACGTGCTGACATGAGCAATGTTTCCAACCGATTTCTCATACACAAACAGCAGCTGACCGGCGTTACCTGGTGAAACGTTGTTGCGATGCCTCGTGTAAGGAGGAGAAATGCGTATCATTACGTTTTCGACTTTGATAAAGGTCGGATTGTAGCTTGTCGCGATTGCGGTTTGTCGTATCGCGACATTGCTGCTCGCGTTGGTCGAGATCCAATGACTGAATATGGAATCAGTGGGTTCAGAAGGGTAATACGCAACGCCGTGCTGGATCCCAACGGCCTCGTGTCACTAGGAGTCGAGATGACAGGCATCCCATCCGCATGGCTGAAACGGATCGTGCAGCCACGTCTCGATCCCTGAGTCAACAGATGGGGCCGTTTGCAAGACAACAACCATCTGCACGAACAGCTCGACGACGTTTGCAGCACCATGGACTACCAGCTCGGAGACCATGGCTTCGGTTACCCTTGACGCTGAATCACAGACAGGGGCGTTTCCGATGGGGCACTCAACGACGAACCTAGGTGCACGAATGGCAAAGCGTCATTTTTTCGGATGAATCCAGGTTCTGTTTACAGCATCACGATGGACGCATCCGTGTTTGACGACATCGCGGTGAACGCACATTGGAAGCGTATATTCGTCATCGCCATACTGGCGTATCACCCGGCGTGATGGTATGGGGTGCTATTGGTTACACGTCTAGGTCACCTCTTGTCCGCATTGGCGGTACTCTGAAGAGTGGGCGTTACATTTCAGATGGGTTACCACCCGTGGCTCTACCCTACATTCTATCCCTGCGAAACCCTACATTTCGGCAGGATAATGCACGACCGCACGTTGCAGGTCCTGTACGGGCCTTTCTGGATACAGAAAATGTTCGACTGCTGCCCTGGCCAGCACATTCTCCAGATCTCTCACCAATTGAAAGCGTCTGGTCAATGGTGGCCGAGCAACTGTCTCGTCACAATACGCCAGTTACTACTCTTGATGAACTGTGGTATCGCGTTGAAGCTGCATGGGCAGGGGAACATGTACACACCATCCAAGCTCTGTTTGACTCAATGCCCAGGCGTTGTTGTTGTTGTTGTTGTCGTCTTCAGTCGTGAGACTGGTTTGATGCAGCTCTCCATGCTGCTCTATCCTGTGAAAGCTTCTTCATCTCCCAGTACTTACTGAAACCTACATCCTGCTGAATCTGCTTAGTGTATTCATCTCTTGGGCTCCCTCTACGATTTTTACCCTCCACGCTGCCCTCCAATGCTAAATTTGTGGTCCCTTGATGCCTTAGATCATTCCCTACCAACCGGTCCCTTCTTCTTGTCAAGTTGTGCCACAATCTCATCTTCTCCCCAATTCTATTCAATACCTCCTCATTAGTTATGTGATCTACCCATCTAATCTTCAGCATTCTTCTGTAGCACCACATTTCGAAAGCTTCTATTCTCTTTGTGGTGTCACCGCCAGACACCACACTTGCTAGGTGGTAGCCTTTAAATCGGCCGCGGTCCATTAGTATACGTCGGACCCGCGTGTCGCCACTGTCAGTGATTGCAGACCGAGCGCCGCCACACGGCAGGTCTAGAGAGACGTCCTCGCACTCGCCCCAGTTGTACAGCAGAGTTTTCCAGAGATGGATCACTGACAATTACGCTCTCATTTGCCGAGACGATAGTTAGCATAGCCTTCAGTACGTCATTTGCTACGACCTAGCAAGGCGCCATAGCATTTGATAATTAATATTGTGAAGCTTGTACAGTAACGAGAGATGTACACCAATTGTGGATTAAAGTTAAGTATTCCAACAGCTACGTACTTTATTTGCTAGACTCAAATCCTTTAACTCTTCCAGACCTCACGCCAATCTGCGTGAGCTTAAAAGCGTGCATTTCGGCCTCCTCTAGCAACACGGTGTTGGCTCTTCTGCCAACACTACACTCTTCTTGTCCAAACTATTTATCGTCCATGTTTCACTTCCATACATGGCTACACTCCACACAAATACTTTCAGAAACGACTTCCTGACACTTAAATCTATATTCGATGTTAACAAATTTCTCTTCTTCAGAAACGCTTTCCTTGCCATTGCCAGTCTATATTTTATATCTTCTCTACTTCGACCATCATCAGTTATTTTGCTCCCCAAATAGCAAAACTCCTTTACTACTTTAAGTGTCTCATTTCCTAATCTAATGCTCTCGGCATCACCTGACTTTATTCGACTACATTCCATTATTCTTGTTTTGCTATTGTTGATGTTCATCTTATATCCTCCATTCAAGACACTGTCCATTCCGTTCAACAGCTCTTCCAAGTCCTTTGCTGTCTCTGACAGAATTACAATGTCATCGGCGAACCTCAACGTTTTTATTTCTTCTCCATGGACTTTAATACCTACTCCGAATTTTTCTTTTGTTTCCTTTACTGCTTGCTCAATATACAGATTGAATAACATTGGGGATAGGCTACAACCCTGTCTCACTCCCTTCCCAACCGCTGCTTCCTTTTCATGCCCCTCGACTCTTATAACTGCCATCTGGTTTCTGCACAAATTGTAAATAACCTTTCGCTCCCTGTATTTTACCCCTGCCACCTTTAGAATTTGAAAGAGAGTATTCCAGTCAGCATTGTCAAAAGCTTTCTCTAAGTCTACAAATGCTAGAAATGTAGGTTTTCCTTTCCTTAATCTATTTTCTAAGATAAGTCGTAGGGTCAGTATTGCCTCACGTGTTCTAACATTTCTGCCGAATCCAAACTGATCTTCGCAGAGGTCAGCTTCTACCAGTTTTTCCATTCGTCTGTAAAGAATTCGCATTAGTATTTTGCAGCTGTGACTTATTAAACTGATAGTTCGGTGATTTTCACATCTGTCAACACCTGCTTCCTTTGGGATTGGAATTATTATATTCTTCTTGAAGTCTGAGGGTATTTCGCCTGTCTCATACATCTTGCTCACCAGATGCTAGACTTTTGTCAGAGCTGGCTCTCCCAAGGCCGTCAGTAGTTCTAATAGAATGTTGTCTACTCCTGGGGCCTTGTTTCGACTCAGGTCTTTCAGTGCTCTGTCAAACTCTTCACGCAGTATCGTATCCCTCATTTCATCTTCATCTACATCCTCATCCACTTTCATAATATTGTCCTCAAGTACATCGCCCTTGTATAGACCCTCTATATACTCCTTCCACCTTTCTGCTTTCCCTTCTTTGCTTAGAACTGGGTTTCCATCTGAACTCTTGATGTTCATGCAATCAAGGCCGTTATTACGGCCAGAGGTGGTTGTTCTGGGTACTGATTTCTCAGGATCTATGCACCCAAATTGCGTGAAAATGTAATCACATGTCAGTTCTAGTATAATATATTTGTCCAATGAATACCCGTTTATCATCTGCATTTCTTGTTGGTGTAGCAATTTTAATGGCCAGTAGTGGATTTCAGGCATTGCCTCTCACCAAGGACGAAGCATTGGCCGACGGCCTTCACGTAACGACTGAGAGCAGTTGCACTTGCGTAGAGTTGTGAGCGCTAACAGACAAGCAACACTTCGTGAAATAGCCGCAGAAATCAGTATGGGACGTACGACGAACGTATCCGTTAGGACAGTATGGAGAAACTGGGCGTTCATGGGTTATGGGAGCAGACGACCGACGCATGTGGCTTTGCTAACAGCACGACATCGCCTGCAGAGCCCCACCCGGGCTCGTCAGCATGTCTGTTTCATCCTAGACGACTCTAAAACTGTAGTCTGGTCAGATGAGTCCTGATTATAGTTGGTAAGATCTGATGGTAGAGTTCCAGTGTGGCGCAGTCCCCTCGAAGCCATAGAGTCAAGTCGTCAACAAGGCACTGTGCAAGCAGGTGGTGGCTCGATAACGGTGTAAAATTTGTTTACATTGACTGGAAATGGCTACTTGGAGACCATTTGCAGCCACTCATGGGCTTCATGTTCCCAAACAGCGGTGGAGTAATTATGGATGACAATGCGCCATGTCCCTGGCCACACTCGTTCGCAACTGGTTTGAAGAACATTTTGGATAATTCGAGAGAATGATCTGTCTCTCTCGCTCCCCCGCCCCAGATCGCCCGACATGAATCTCATCGAACATTTATGGGACACAGTGGAGAGGTCAGTTCGCACGCAAAATCCTGTACCGGCAACACTCTTAGAATTATGGACGGGTCTCTTGAAATCTGGCAGAAAATCCAAAGAGATTTTGATCGTATGTAAAGTACACCAGCGGCAGGACACAATCAATATCTTCACCGCACAACGGCAACGGTGGTGTTACTCATGACTGTTCTCCTAATGCAAAGTTACTAAACCTGGTTTTCCAGAACTCCTTCACCAAAGAAGACGCAATAAATATTCCACAATTTGAGTCAACCGCTAACATGAGTAACTTAGAAATAGATACCCTCGGTGTAGATGAGCAACAATCTTCTGGTCCAGGTTGTGCACCAGTTAGTTAGGTTCCTTTCGTAGTGTGATGTAATAGCTCTGTATTTACCGAATATATACGACCGCTCGATTGATGGCGGATTCATACCTAAGGACTGGAACGTTGCACAGGACACACCAGAACACAATAAAGAAAACAGAAGCAATCCGCTGAATTCCAGATCCCAATCACTGACGTCAACTTGCAGTAGGATTTTGTAACATACACTATGTTCGAACGTTTTGAATAAACCCGAATAAAATGATCTATTAACACATAGTCATCACGGATTCAGGAAGCATCGTTCTTGTGAAACACACCAAATAATGAGTGCTATCGAAATTGATTCCACACTTCAAGATTTTCGGACGCCTTTTGACATTTTTCCTCACAGGAAAACTTCTAATGACAGTGTGAGCCTACGGCGTTCTGCTCCCTGTCAATATGGTCACAGTACGCAGTAATCGACAGAAAATCATCGAGTAAAACAGAAGTGATATCTGGCATTCCCCAAGGAGGTGTTAGATGCCCTACGCTGTTCCTAATCTACATAAACTATTTAGCAGACAGTCTGAGCAACCCTCTTAGTTTGTTTGCACATGCATTTACCGTGTCAAAATCAATTGCAAAATGACTTAGACAATATGTCTGTGTGGTGCGAAAGGTAGCAATTGCATGTAAATAACCAAAAGTGTCAAGTCATTCAAATAAGTTATAAAAGTTACACGATAAATCACACAAATTTACAGGCTGTCAGTCAAATAATTACCTAAGGATCGCGGTTATGAACAGCGGGAAGGCGGATCAAAGACTGCGTTTTATTGGTAAAATATTTAAATGATAAACTGGCTACGTTACGCTCGTCTGTCCTCTTTTGGAGTGATACTGTGCGGCATAGGATACTGACTACTTCCGATTGAGAGAGGACGTCCAAAAAGTACAAAGCAGGGCAGCTCACTTTGTGTTATTACGAGAAAGGGGAGAGCGTATCAAGGGTATGAGAGGAGAGATGGGGTGGTAATCATTAAAACAAAGGCGTTTCTCACTGCGGTGAGATCTTTTCACGAAATCTTTGAAGAAATCAGAGCTCGCACGGTAACTTCTACTGATCGTTTTCCCGACGTGCTCTTCTAGAGTGGAACGGTAGAGAAATTGTCTGAAAACTGTTCGATGACCCCTCTGTTAAGCTTCAACTGTGGAGCAGTCATGCAGGAATTCAGATAAACAAACCTAACTTGTTTAAAATTTGACAAAACCTCAGTGGTGTGAGCGTTGTGATTTGCGTACAACCAGATGTGAATGTCTGACAGCAAGGCTAGTTTACAGAGATCTGCGTAAAGCCTTTGAAACACGAATGAAAATTTTCTACACTGAAATGAAGGTAAACACAGTAACAAGGAAGGAGTTGTTATGAGCAAAACTTCTAACACAATATTACAAATGCATTACTTAACTCTCTGCTAAAATTTATTCTGTATTTTCGCTTGGGCCACAATGGCCCTAAGAAATCGTACATAATACAGTGTAAATGTAATACGATCATTACAACGCGTAATGTGAATTCAAAGATAAAGTGGAACGAATGCAGAGTGTTTCTGGACTTAACGTCAAAACAATATGTTTCAAATAACAAAAAATGCAATAATAAATAAAAAACTGAACAATCTAGAATTTAGGGCTGAAAAATGCGTAATTCTGGGAAGGAAATGAAATGGAAAGACGGTAATCAGGCTGGCTTTCACAGATGATTTTGCAATAATTTCAAGAACTCTGATAGAAGCTGTCAATCAAATAAATCTTCTGGAAAGAATAGCTGGCAGAAGTTATAATAAACCAAGTTATTACATAACTTTTTCAGATTATGGAAACTTAAGATACCATTTTATTTTCAAGCATAGATGTACTTAGTTCCGGATGTATAGAGTCTCAATCACGTTTTTCGTTATTTACACAACGCTGCAACAGTCTGGTGAAGTTCTGCCGTGAATAAAGTTAGTCGAATATGCTGTATATCGGTATTTTTGTACGTTGCCGGGCTATGATACAAAAACTAGTCTTCGTGTCGATGTCACAACAAACTTCGTATATAATACAACTTTCTTCTTATTTTTATTTTATAAAACAAAAATATCCTCCGTTATGAGAAATGCCACTTATATTTGTTTAATTTACCAAACTACATTATTCTAATTGTATAACGTGATCCAATATCTATATTTTTGAAAAACAGTTATCTGTCTTGTCACTTTCGTAAATCTCCTTTATTTTCATAATTTTTCGAAATATTTTCGCGTGTGAAACATATCAATTAACTTGGATTTCTGTTAAGTTTTAAAAGAGGTAATTTGAACAACTAAATGTTGAGTCATCGAATATTCTGGATGCATCTGGAACAATATCTCATGGATAAACCAAGCAATTTCGGCGTCAAAAGGTGTCACTATTGTTTCGACCGTAACCAAGTGTAGTTCACAATACGACGTTTTGCTACGCAAACTGTGACTTATTTGCTGTGGAAAACGTTTTATGCTGTGTTTACTGAATTGGAAGAAGTGCAAATAAAAAGTGGATACGCTAAAATTAATGAGTTATATTTCAGTCTTGGCTGAAAAACAGCCTTAGACCTAAATCTATCTTTTATAAATGGTTGTGACTTCAACAGGAATCCTAGAAGCAGGCGCGAACTGCCAGATAAGTAAACTGTATTTCGATACAAAGTTCAGCTGTAAAGCTATTCTTATGAATACTGCGATAGGAGTGTTCGTCCCAAAACTGTAATAAATTTGAACTTTTCAGATACAGCAGAAGTATTGAGGGTGGACTTCATAGAGTGTTCTCTGAATTTCAAAAGAAAAACATGAAATTCGTGACAAATATAAAAGAGGCAGAATAAATAGATAGAAAATAGTAAAGTAGAGCGAGAAAGTAAATTTAAAAGTATTGGAAAAAATTATGCAGATGTAAAAGTTGAGAATAATGCTTAACGAAATATATTTAGAATAAGAAACACGTATCTAGAAATATAAAATTGAAACACTATACGGCTATGATAAGACCACAATGGTTTTATGGATGTGAATGCTTCAAGGCGAGCTGTAAGCCACACAGAATAAAGACCCTTGAACGACAAATTATTAGAAACATGATGTGGAAAATAGAAACTAAAGATGGTTAGAAAATGAGAATTAAAGAAAATATCTAAAAAATGTAGAGAAAATATAAGATGTAACGGAAAGGTGAAATCTATTCTATGGGCATCTCTGCAGCATAAATGACTATAGGCTAACGACAGAAATATTCGTGTATTTCTGGAAATATGAGCACGAATTACAGGAATAATAAAACAACTAGAAAGAAACGACATAAAAGAATTGTAAGTAACAGAAAGAAAATATGTTTTAAATAATAAAAAACGGAATTCAGAATGCTTTTCAGACTGAATAAAAACGAAATCTGGAACATCATCATGGACAGAAGTAAAGTGAAGAATTGGGGAGATGATGAGGGAATACTGGAAAAAAAGCAAACAGCAAAGAGAGACGTGGTACAAGAGTTGTTAAAGCGGATGGTCAGTACCAAGAGAGAAACAGGCAAACGACTGAGCGTGGACACTTTCCCTTTCCTTAGTCCATCTAGAGCCTCACATCTCGGTGCGCTCACGTGTTGATCGCTAGGACTTCAGTGTATCGTGACATGAACTTGCCCGGTTTGGGATGAGTAAATCGAGGTACGGCGCTAAGGCGCACCACTAGACTGCTGTGGGCATTGGTTGCAGACCGTATTATGACGTGACGTGATGTGCAGGCCTACCTGTGGGGGCGGTCCGCGGCTCTGCACTGGAACGCCATGACGCAGCAGGCACGCACCACTCACACACCACGCGCGACGCACTGCTCACACAATACGACACACTGAACAGTGTTGCTGTACTCTCAAAGCCACTGGCCCGATACCACTCGGCTCGCGACTGATGACGGGAATCGGGAGCGCACGGCGGCACAGCTGTGAGCGGGCAGAGAGGGGGCTTGGAGAGAGGAAGGGCGGGGGGAGGGGGAGGGAGTGCCCCGAAGTGTCTCGCGTCTGGAAAGAGAGGAGGGGAAGCGGCCGCACAGCCAGCTGTGTTTACAAACAGTCCGCCAAGACTGGCGGGCTGCTGCGACAGCTGGGCGTTAGGCACATTCTACTCGAGCGACTTTCGCGTCTCAATAGACTACTTGCTACACGAGTCAATTGCAACGACCGATGTATTGGTTAAGACTTAAGTGATGCCAAAGTTCATGTATAACCTGTACTTTATTTATAAGTAGAGGAATCCAAAACGCTGCTGTTTAAAGTATTTCGTGCTTCATTGGTTTGTGATAGGTCTATTTTGGCTACAGTGTCTTATTCTAGTTGCCTTTTTCTATTCTTATATATAACTGTTTATATATATAATACATATGTAACGCTTCAAGCATTTGTAGACTTAGGGAAAGCTTTTGACAATGTTGACTGGAATACTCTCTTTCAAAATCTGAAGGTGGCAGGGGTAAAATATAGAGAGCGAAAGGCTATTTACAATTTGTACAGAAACCAGATGACAGTTATAAGAGTCGAGGGACATGAAAGGGAAGCAGTTGTTGGGAAGGGAGTAAGACAGGGTTGTAGCCTCTCCCCGATGTTATTCAATCTGTATATTGAGCAGGCAGTAAAGGAAACAAAAGAAAAATTCGGAGTAGGTATTAAAGTCCATGGAGAAGAAATAAAAACTTTGAGGTTCGCCGATGACATTGTAATTCTGTCAGAGACAGCAAAGGACTTGGAAGAGCTGTTGAATGGAATGGATAGCGTCTTGAAAGGAGGATATAAGATGAACATCAACAAAAGCAAAACGTGGATAATGGAATGTAGTCGAATTAAGTCGGGTGATGCTGAGGGAATTAGATTAGGAAATGAGACACTTAAAGTAGTAAAGGAGTTTTGCTATTTGGGGAGCGAAATAACTGATGATGGTCGAAGTAGAGAGGATATAAAATGTAGACTGGCAATGGCAAGGAAACCGTTTCTGAAGAAGAGAAATTTGTTAACATCGAGTATAGATTTAAGCGTCAGGAAGTCGTTTCTGAAATTATTTGTATGAAGTGTAGCCATGTATGGAAGTGAAACATGGACGATAAATAGTTTGGACAAGAAGAGAATAGAAGCTTCCGAAATGTGGTGCTACAGAAGAATGCTGAAGATTAGATGGGTAGATCACATAACTAATGAGGAAGTATTGAATAGGATTGGGGAGAAGAGGAGTTCGTGGCACAACTTGACTAGAAGAAGGGATCGGTTGGTAGGACATGTTCTGAGGCATCAAGGGATCACCAATTTAGTATTGGAGGGCAGAATGGAGGGTAAAAACCGTAGAGGGAGACCAAGAGATGAATACACTAAGCAGATTCAGAAGGATGTAGGCTGCAGTAGGTATTGGGAGATGAAGAAGCTTCCACAGGATAGAGTAGCATGGAGAGCTGCATCAAACCAGTCTCAGGACTGAAGACCACAACAACAACAACAACAACATATAACTGTTGACAATAGTGGATGATCATACAGTATTATTTGTGTCCAGCTCTTTTTCACGTTCATAAAACATCGATTGGTGCTGTTACCGTCTATTGATTTGGTGTTATGTCTCATAGGTGGCGTGATAATATGATTGTTGCAGCTGCACTGCCATATCTCGATCGTTAATGTAGTTGTAGACGAGATTTTTTGTAGGGTGTGGGCTTTTTGTTCTGTTTACTAGTATTTTGTAATTTTGACAGTTTTATCTCACAGATGTTGTATGGCTACAGTTTCGTTTTAATTTAATAATCTACGAGTTTCCATGTATGAATGACTTGAACTTTGCTGTTAATTTTATCTTTGCTTGTAAAATCAAATTGCCCATATATGTTGGTCGGTTGGTTGGTTTTGGGGAAGGAGACCAGACAGCGTGGTCATCGGTCTCATCGGATTAGGAAAGGATTGGGAAGGAAGTCGGCCGTGCCCTTTCAGAGGAACCATCCCGGCATTTGCCTGGAGTGATTTAGGGAAATCACGGAAAACCTAAATCAGGATGGCCGGACGCGGGATTGAACCGTCGTCCTCCCGAATGCGCCATATATGTTAATCCTTTATTTATATTTAAGATGTCAATAAAATTTTCGATAGTCTTTAACATCATTTTGTTCTTTAATACGTTCTGTTTTATATGCGTGCATATAAATTTCTATTTCTTCCATTATATGATGCTTATTCCTTTGAGTACATCATGTGTAATATTTTCATTGCTCGTTCCATCTGGTCCACTTTGTGGCTTTCTCTGCTCATTTGAATGAAAGAGGTGGAAGAATTTGTATCGTTATTTCTGGTGTGTTCTGGACATACAATCCCGAATTTTTTTCCCGTTTGTCCTGTAGAAAATTTGTCGCGATCTTGACATCTCATTTTGTATATTCCTGAAATTGTGTGGACTGGTAAATTAGTTTCCCGTGAGTGAATCTGTGATCTTAGACCGTGGCTCGGTAGGCTAATCTTATTCCTGTACTGTTCAGTAACGCAGTTAATTTGTCCCATATATATCGTATATATGTTATAGAGATGCATAAGATTTTCTATTTGACTGGTGATTCTTTTAGCAGTTTAAAATACGTATGGGTGACACAGCGAGCTGATTTGGTATGTCTGTTACAGAGTGATTATATGTCTGGGTAATAGGTTATAGTCATTTTGCTGTGTTATATACAGTAGAATTGCTCGTTCCTTTTGTATTGCGGCTTGTTCTAGTGGTAGGTTGGTTAGTCTGTTGATGATTGTGTGGGAAAAGGCACTTTTATGTGCTTTAGGGTCATATGATTTTGCATTTATGATGTTTACTGTCATTATGGATTCTCTGAAATTTTCTAAGTTGTGTGTTGTTAATGTTTTTGATTGTCAGGTCTAGAAATTTATTATTTTATGGTCTCTGATTCACTTCTAAATTTAATTCAATGCTTTATGCATTTGTTAAATGTCGGTGTAGGTGCCATATATTAAGAGCAAAGTATCATCAATAAACCTAAAGGGGTCTGAAAATTTTTTCTTCTAAGGTGTTTAAAAAGATGTCTTCTATAGTGCCTGCAATGTTGCAACCCATAGCTACCCCATCCTCTTGTATATAGATTTCGTTATTGAATTCAAAGTAATTTTGTGTTAATATTAATTTTAGCAGTTCAGTGATGTCATATGTACCAGTAACAGATTGTCATATGTACCAGTAATAGATGGCTCTCAGTATTAGAATAGGTTGTGCTTTATATTTCTTATGGTTTCCTGAACTGGTATGTTTGTATTAGGGTTGGTAATATCAAATGATATAAGTTTCCCATTTTCTGGAAATTTTATGCATTTTATTTTATTTGCAAGCACTTGGGAATTTTTGATTGTGAATTTTTTGTTATATGTGTAATACTTTGCAAGTAGCTTTTTCAGATTTTTGCTAATGAGGTAGGTGGAACTGTTATAGGAATAAATTCTTTATGGATCTTTGGTTGGCTTTGAAATGTTGATGTCCTTGGGGCCATAACTATATTTGTTCGTTTTTCATAATCTGGAATTGCTTACAGAATTTACTGGAGGCCATCAAGAACACATAATCTATTTTATGTATTTAATAGCTTTTTCCCTGCAGCCTCATCCACATATGCGTTTGACACATGCATTGAACATACCTCCTCCTCCTCCTCCTCCTCCTCTCTGTGTTCACCTCTTACTCTCTTTATCTGTCAACATCATCCTCCCACCTCTACCTGTCTATCTTCTCCTTCCCACCCCCCACTCTCTCTGTCTCTTCATTTCCTCCTCTCTATCTCTCTTTGCACCTTTATCTCCCCCTCTTCATTTTCCACTTGCTCACTAACCCTCTACATCTTTCACCTGCCTCATGCATCTCCCCCTCCTTCCCTCTCCATCCATTTCCTCTTTCCCCCACTCTATCCATCCCCTCCTCTATCCATCTCAACCTGTGCTCACCCATAACCATCAGTCTGTCATTAGGGCAGGCTACAGAGCAGGTCCTTCAAAATCATTTATTTTCCCTTGATGTACAGGCTGGCATGCAAAGAAATTCGCTAAAACAGCTTGATATTACTCTAACACAACATACTTGTCATCCAGGGCACCCTACATGTCAGGGCTGGAGAATGTTGATTTGGCGGGGCAGTCCTGATCACACACAACATGCCTGTCATGCAGTCTATATACTAAGGGATGGAAAAAACACGTTTTTGCCCTTATCTGGCGCTAGGAGATTATTAACCCCACAGTGCTGATACTCTTAAGGGCTGCTGATTCTGTATCACATTGGATGAAACCGATGCAGAGGTTTGGGAACAGATCTACATCTACATCTACATCCATACTCCGCAAGCCACCTGACGGCGTGTGGCGGAGGCTACCTTGAGTACCTCTATCGGTTCTCCCTTCTATTCCAGTCTTGTGTTGTTCGTGAAAAGAAAGATTGCTGGTATGCCTCTGTGTCTAATCTCTCTGATTTTATCCTCATGGTCTCTTCGCGACATATACGTAGGAGGGAGCAATATACTGCTTGACTCCTCGGTGAAGGTATGTTCTCGAAACTTCAACAAAAGCCTGTACCTAGCTACTGAGCGTCTCTCTTGCAGAGTCTTCCACTGGCGTTTATCTATCATCTCCGTAACGCTATCGTGATTACTAAATGATCCAGTAACGAAGCGCGCTGCTCTCCATTGGATCTTCTCTATCTCTTCTATCAACCCTATCTGGTACAGATGCCACACCGGTGAGCAATATTCAAGCAGTGGGCGAACATGTGTACTGTAACCTACTTTCTTTGTTTTTGGACTGCATTTCCTTAGGATTCTTCCAATGAATCTCAGTCTGGCATCTGCTTTACCGCCGATTAATTTTATATGGTCATTCCATTTTAAATCACTCCTAATGCCTACTCCCAGATAATTTACGGAATTAACTGCTTCCAGTTGCTGACCTGCTATATTGTAGGTAAATGATAAAGGGTCTTTCTTTCTATGGATTCGCAGCTCATTACACTTGTCTACATTGAGATTCAATTGCCATTCCCTACACCATGCGTCAATTCGTTGCAGATCCTCCTGCATTTCAGTACAATTTTCCATTGTTACAACCTCTCGATATACTACAGCATCATCCGCGAAAAGTCTCAGTGATCTTCCGATGTTATCCACAAGGTCATTTATATATATTGTCAATAGCAACAGTCCTACGACACTCCCCTGCGGCACACCGGAAATCTCTCTTACTTCCATGATATACACACAGGCACACATACACTCTATATATGTAACAGATTTATTGGCGTTTGGTTTTGTGATCATAGAGGCAAAAATAGTTAACTCTTATTAGTAACAACTGCCAGTTTTGACTTTTATCGGCACACTAATTTAAAGCAAAAGAGTTATATTTTTTGATAAAACTGGTATGTACACACTACACTTATACAAGTACATAATTTAAAGTCAATTACTAATTTCAACTCAAAAATTTGTACAAATGCAGTAAACTTCATGTGTCTGGTTAGTCTTGTGATGTACTGGGTGATTTGGCCCTTCCTCCAGGCAGTGTAATTCTTTTTGTCTCTGCTCTCCCCCTTGGAGTTGCCACTCTTGCATATGGTCTCATGTTGTCACTCTTTTGCCGTACTCACAGGATCTATAATGGTAACACAGTGGAGCATTTGCACCCCATAGCACTCACTTTATGTAGTGTCCCGTCTATCGTGTATGTATGTGTGTGTGTGTGAGAGAGATAGAGAGATAGAGAGAGAGAGAGAGAGCAAGATGTTAACTCCCAGATTGCCACTGAACCAAATTAGCTGATTCCGCCACTCTTGCATTTCGATGCACGACTGTCTTGTCACTGTTGAACAAGTGATGAGGCCAGCTGCGAGTGAAGTCTCGCCAAGTCTCCACCCCCCCTATCACCCGTCGACCCCCCCCCCCCCCTGCCCACGCGCTGCCGCTCGCTCCTGATGGAGTGCATCCTGCTTGGCTGCCCTCACAGCCTTCCCGCCACGCTAGCTGCTGCCGCACCCGCACAGCATTACCGCTCGCTGAATCTCCTCTTACCTGTACCGGGAGCCATCTGTTAGCCTGTCACAGGTGATATGGATCTTACAGTTCAGTGCTGACTCTTCCTGTTTAGATATTTCTTCAGGGATTAAGTCCCTTGCCTGTTCCAATCTCCAGTATAGCCATCTCTTCCGTGTTCTTCCCTGATCTTTATTTCCTTGTGTCGTGTACACCAGCTCATCAAAAGTATCCGGAAATCTATTAGTGCGTCCAACTTTCGCCGTTATACGAGGTGCATTCAAGTTCTAAGGCCTCCGATTTTTTTTCTAATTAACTACTCACCCGAAATCTATTAAACTGGCGTTACTTCTAGACGTATAGCCCTGCAGACGTACACATTTTTCATAACGCTTACGCCATGATTCCATGGCAGCGGCGAAGGCTTCTTTAGGAGTCTGTTTTGACCACTGGAAAATCGCTGAGGCAATAGCAGCACGGCTAGTGAATGTGCGGCCACGGAGAGTGTCTTTGGAAAAAGCCAAAAGTCACTAGGAGCCAGGTCAGGTGAGTAGGGAGCATGAGGAATCACTTCAAAGTTGTTATCACGGAAGAAACTGTTGCGTAACATTAGCTCGATGTGCGGGTGCGTTGTCTTGGTGAAACAGCACACGCGCAGCCCTTCCCGGACGTTTTTGTTGCAGTGCAAGAAGGAATTTGTTCTTCAAAACATTTTCGTAGGATGCACCTGTTACCGTAGTGCCCTTTGGAACGCAATGGGTAAGGATTACGCCCTCGCTGTCCCAGAACATCGACACCATCATTTTTTCAGCACTGGCGGTTACCCGAAATTTTTTTGGTGGCGGTGAATCTGTGTGCTTCCATTGAGCTGACTGGCGCTTTGTTTCTGGATTGAAAAATGGCATCCACGTCTCATCCATTGTCACAACCGACGAAAAGAAAGTCCCTTTCATGCTGTTGTTGCGCGTCAATATTGCTTGGCAACATGCCACACGGGCAGCCATGTGGTCGTCCGTCAGCATTCGTGGCACCCACCTGGATGACACTTTTCGCATTTTCATGTCGTCATACAGGATTGTGTGCACAGAACCCACAGAAATGCCAAGTCTGGAGGCGATCTGTTCAACAGTCATTCGGCGATCCCCCAAAACAATTCTCTCCACTTTCTCGATCTTGTCGTCAGACCGGCTTGTGCGAGCCCGAGGTTGTTTCGGTTTGTTGTCACACGATGTTCTGCCTTCATTAAACTGTCGCACCCACGAACGCACTTTCGACACATCCATAACTCCGTCACCACATGTCTCCTTCAACTGTCGATGAATTTCAATTGGTTTCACACCACGCAAATTCAGAAAACGAACGATTGCACGCTGTTCAAGTAAGGAAAACGTCGCCATTTTAAGTATTTAAAACAGTTCTCATTCTCGCCGCTGGCGGTAAAATTCCATCTGCCGTACGGTGCTGCCATCTCTGGGACGTATTGACAATGAATGCGGCCTCATTTTAAAACAATGCGCATGTCCTTCTGGTAAACCTTCCGGGATGTAAGGTCGTGGTCCATGAAACTCTTCAGCTCCTAACGTTTCGTCCAGAGCTGCGCTGGACATCTTCAGAGGGGTGTTTCTCCTCCGGTAAGTCTTGCCGGCAAGACTCACCGGAGGAGAAACACCCCTCTGAAGATGTCCAGCGCAGCTCTGGACGAAACGTTAGGAGCTGAAGAGTTTCATGGACCACGACCTTACATCCCGGAAGGTTTACCAGAAGATATGCCATCCAGTCGTGAAAGCTTTCATACTATGAATGCGCATGTTTCTATCTCTTTCCAGTCCGGAGAAAAAAAATCGGAGGCCTTAGAACTTAAATGCATCTCGTAGTGGCTTTCACGCTGTTGCGAACACTTGCAGTGACGTCTCTGAATGTCAGTGAACGAATGGCAGCGCATTGTTCCTCAAGACCTGGAGCGAATTCGACGTTATAAACCGTCCCAGAGGTGTTCCACTGGGCACAGGCCTGAGCGCTGGCCAGACCACTCCATTCCAGGAATATTATTGTCCACAAGCCACTGCCTCACAGATGCTGCTCTGTGACAGGTGAATTGCCATGCTGATAAAAACAAGCCGTTTCTGTGCTGGACGCAGTACAGAACGCTGTAAAATGTGCTCATAGCCTTCCACATTAAGCGTTTTCTAAAGCGCGAAAAGGAGACCACCCCTAACGATGAAAACCTCGGTGTTCCGTAACACCCACCTCATCTGTCCTTCACTGTTGGTACCACACATGATGACATGTAACATTCTTCAGGCATTCACCAAACCCAAACCCTTCCATCGGATTTCCACAGGGCGGAGCATGATTCATCACTCCAAACTACTCGCTTCCGGTTTTCCTCCGTGCAGTGAAGCTGGTCTCCACACAACTTGAAGCTTCACTTAGCACTGATTACAGATACGTGTGGCTCATGAGGAGCTGGTGGACAACTCTACTCCAGTCTTTCGGACTCCCTATTTAACATCATTTTGCTGGCGGGATTAACGCTAGCACTTTGGAACTCACGAGTGAATCCTTCCGCTGATTTCACGCAATTTTCTTACAACCAGCCTCTGATCCTCCACAATGCTCGACGATCCTCATCCGTCAGCGTACGTAGTTTGCCTGGTCTCGGTTTAGCTGTCGATAACCCTTCTTTTTTTCACCTCACAGTCGCATCAGCAACAGTCGATCTGGCGAACTATAGAAGAACGTAGCCTTTATGTCTTAAGGTTAGGCTGTCTCTGGAAACGCTTATTACCTCTGCGATTAAAGTGGTCTAGTTGGTGTCACTATGCAGACTCTCCCAGCGTATTAGTATATCAGATTCTTGTCGGGTTTCCAGCCGGATCAAATTGTCATCCGAACACAATATTTCAGCGGTCCACCTGTCCGCCATCATCAGGTGAGAAAAGCTACGCTGCTCTCGCCGATAACTGATTCCACTCGCAAATGACTGCACCTTCATATGCATCGGAAGTACAACAGCGCATGCGCTAAATACGGTGCGCGCGCACTCAATCAATCCTGCTGCCCCCTGGTGCAAAAAGAGTTGCAGCTCCTCCGGTGGTGAATACTGTTAAAACCCATACGTCATTACAAATGGTTATTCATAGCCGGCCGATTCAGATGCCGTTGTTTTTTCATATCTGATAAAACAGGATTCCATGTTTTACTTAACGGGTATCCATTATCACGATTAATGATATTATCTGCTACTCTGATTTCGACAGATTCTTTTAAAGCACAATCCCAATACCGCGAAGCATTTGCAACTACTTGCGTCTTATTGTATAGCGTCCTGTGTCCCTCTTTAAGGCAATGCTTAGCCACCGCAGATTTATCTGGTTGTAATAATCGCGTATGGCGATGATGTTAAATACACGATATACACGATATATCGTTTTCAACAGTATTCACCACCGGAGGCGCTGCAACTCTTTTTGCGCCAGGGGGCAGCAGGAATGATTGAACGCGTGCGCACTGTATCTAGCGAATGCGCTGTTGTCCTTCCGATACATACATATAAAGGTGCAGTCATTTGCGAGTGGAATCAGTTACCGGCGAGAGCAGCGTAGCTTTTCTCACCTGATGATGGCGGCCAGGTGGGACGCTGAAATATTGTGTTCAGATGAAATTTGATCCGGCTGGAAACCCGACAAGAATTTGATGGTCTAGTTGGTTATTACTTCCGTTCAAGCTACTGTTCTGCTTACTCTACGAAAAATTCTTATTAACGAATGAATAACCAGAATGTTGAATTTCAAGTAGTTGTGGCAAATCGCTAAATGCAGAAATTCTTTCCTTTTGTTGGGTAGTTAAGAGTGATACTCTTTTGAGATCGTGGCAATTGAGAGACGCAAAGTTGCATTACTGCAGATTGGCTTTAACGTTCTGTAAGGTGCTGATTGTTTTGAACCATATGTTGCATTATCGTCGAAAAGTTGGAATTTTCAAAATTCGGTAGACTAATTAATTGGTCTTTTATGCCTCTGTGCGTTGTCTCAGACCGGTAGGCGGTTAAAAATGCACTCTGGAACTCTTCTACTGAATAACATTGTCTAACGATCGGTCTCATACGAGTGACCGGCTCGTTTTTAAAAAAACTGCAGGTAAATTCTAATCTACGGGTGGCAGGCCAATTAGGCAGTAATGAAATTGAGAACTGCTGTATCCAGTCTAAGGGATCTATTTCTATTTCTATAGACTTTAAATTTGCGAACGGAGAGAAAACGCTTATAGTCAAAACCACCTTGTGTTTCATGTTCTACAGCTTCGCTACTGATAAAGTGCATACTTGTTGATGTGCGTTCAGTGTCTTCTTCTCTGATACGCTGTAATCTACCAATATTATGTTTCAAAGGGGAATTGTGAAACTGACTTGCAAATGTCAAACCATATCATAAATATTATATTTACGGAAGCAATGATCTTTACAAAAAAATACAATAAAAAACCTGGGGCTACATACAAAGCTGGTCTCATTCAAATTTTTTTTACAGCAAAAGCGCATAAATACATGTATATTGATTACCTTATTGTAGATCGATGTAACCATGTGCAGAAAAATTCTTCATCAAAATTTCATATTAATATTTGTAGCATTTTCTTAATTAATTTTACATCAAATCTTATTTCTTCCATTAACCATTAATATACAACACTGAAATTATGACTGAATATTTAATGCTAAGCGAGTGCTCACTCCGGAGCATCGCAGCCCTGGCGCGCTACCCCTTGTACTCCTGAGAAACCACTGCCCTCTATTGGACGGTCTGACGTACGCTACACGTACTCTCCCTCAGCGATGGCTGCCTCGCAGCGTCCTTTCACACGTACACCTTAGTAATCGATATATCGCTTATGCTCTTGGATAATACGTTAAAATTTACAGTTTTCATTATATGTGCCTATTTCAATGGTTGAGATGTCCCTGATGGATTTGTAACTCAGTTGATACGCAACGATTAGCCCACGCCGGAAGACCTAAGCCCTCGTGACACTCTGCTGTCACCGCTTCTCTGCTGAAAACACACTTTTTCAAAAAGGATGAGGCCCCTCCACGCCCACACCAATGTGGTGACCAAACCAAAAGTTTTACTGTCACATCCGTATAACATGTTAGTTTTCGAATCGTGAGTCACAGGATGCGGGTTGTGATGTTACCTATGCGTCTGGGTAGGATTACTCATTAACATGGTCCATCAGGAGACACAAAGTGAACGAAAGCGTTCCAAGGGTAGCGGTTTGTAAGGGCAGAGGGAAAAAAGTGCCAAGGCAAGCGCCAAGGGAATAAAACCTCTGCGGCAGTAGGACGGGTAGTAAGGGCAGTAACGGCTTGCTAGCTGCGACAATGCATGCAAGGTGTGGTTATTGTTGTGACTTGGCAAGACAGCCAAGCCACTATGACAGGTAGCCGAAAGGCACGCACGCGTTTAATCTCACGCGGGCTGGCGTGAGGTCTGGAACATTTAAAGAAGTTGAGACTAGTAAAAAAGGTACGTAGCTTCTGGAATACTTAACTTTAATCCATAATTGGTGAACATCGGTCTGACGGTAGATGATTCACAATATCAATGGTAACTGATAATGGCGCCTTGCTAGGTCGTAGCAAATGACGTAGCTGAAGGCTATGCTAACTATCGTCTCGGCAAATGAAAGCGTAATTTGTCAGTGAACCATCGCTAGCAAAGTCGGCTGTACAACTGGGGCGAGTGCTAGGACGTCTCTCTAGACCTGCCGTGTGGCGGCGCTCGGTCTGCAATCACTGATAGTGGCGACACGCGGGTCCGACGTATACTACCGGACCGCGGCCGATTTAAAGGCAACCACCTAGCAAGTGTGGTGTCTGGCGGTGACACCACAGTTATGTTAGTGCGAGGTATCGTGCATCGTTACCTTTGGCGTTGTGGGTGCTCGTTGTAGGGCCTGCTGCAGCTGCTGCGTCCCTGTAACAGTTCGAGGTCGTCATACTTTAGTGGGCGATCGGCTGTAGATCTGTTCAGAGTGAAGGGTGTGTGTGTGGGTGGTTTGCGTGTTGTGTACAGTACGGCTTCCCTGCGGTTACCCGTTTTTCGGCGGGTCGAGCATCTGGGATTGCCAGTAGTAGCTGTGTTGCAGGGGCTCGCCAGTACTGTCATGTTAGCGTGCTATGGACCATAGATTTTAGCTTCTTGCTAATGGTGTCTTCGGTCTATTATGTTTCTATCTATGGTTGTGGACGTAGTTACCCAGAGAAAGGATAAACGGATTACTCGAGTGTCTCGTGTTTCTGCACAGTCGTGTGGAGAGTTTTTGGAATACCTGCAAGATGATATCTATCCGATATTCCCGGTGAAAATCCGCGGTGCGTGTGTAGCGTGGAGCGTTTCTTATGATTCTGAGTACTTTGTTCCGTATGAGCTGCAGACGGCGCAGGCGTGTGGGCGCAGCGTATCTCCAGACAGGGGCTGCGTACGTCATCAGGGGTCGAATAAGTGTCATGTACATGGACCTGGACACCCTCCTATTCAGTGTGCTACGCCTGTTAAGCATAGGGTAGAGCTGTTTGAACCTCGCGTTTGCTTTGTTGGTCACGTGTTGAATCTGGTCCCCCCCAGAGTAGTTTCCGGTCCAGCCAGACAGCGAGGTATTTGATCTTGTCACGAAACGTATTGAGCGTGCATGTAGTGTTATTGGGTTACAGTTCTGATGTTTGCGCAGTAGTTTCGGTCTTCCAGTGAACAGAGCGGTTTTTATGTTGGTAACACCATGTAGCGCTCTGTATGAAAATCACTGACTGTGCTGTGTGCAGTCTGTGGCTAGTTGGCATTGTTGAAAAATTCTCTGTTGTAGTGTTGGGCAGTTGACTGTTAACAGCGCGTAGCGTTGCGCAGTTGGGGGTGACCTGCCAGCAGTTGTGGATGTGGGGAGAGAGACGGCGGAGCTTTGAGAGCGGATGATCTGGACGTGTGTCCATCAGAGACAGTAAATTTGTATGACTGGATGTCGTGAACTGATATATATTATGACTTTTGAACACTATTAAGGTAAATACATTGTTTGTTCTCTATCAAAATCTTTCATTTGCTAACTATGCATATCACTAGTTAGTGCCTTCAGTAGTTAGAATCTTTCATTCAGCTGGCTGTATTGGCGCACGCTGTATTGCAGTAGATTGAGTAACGAAGATTTTTGTGAGGTAAGTGATTCATGAAAGGTATAGGTTATTGTTAGTCAGGACCATTCTTTTGTAGGGATTTTTGAAAGTCAGATTGCGTTGCGCTAAAAATATTGTGTGTCAGTTTAGTGATGATCAGAATAACTAAAGAGAGAAATGTCTGAGTACGTTCAGTTTTGCTCAGCTGTTTGAAAATCAAATAACGTAAGGGGTTCACCAGCACAATCATTCTTAAATTTTTTTAAGGGGACGTTTCACAATCTTGCGCAAGGATGGCAGTGTCATCCGCGTAGATTGCCACCGTCGTGTTGTGTGTTGAAGACACAATGCTCGCCGCCTCCTGTTATACTGGCGACCCTGCCTATCGTGACATCTAGTGGTCAATTCCGCATTACGAACTACGGATGAACGGCAACTGGCGGATTCCATATCTTTACATTTATGGAAAGCATTTGACACGGTTCCTCGTTGCAGGCTGTTAACAGAGGTACGAGTACGAGGAATAACTTCACAGATATCTGAGTGGCTCGAAAACTTCTTAAATTATAGAACCCAGTACGTTGTCCTCGACGGCGAGCGTTCATCACACGCAAGGGTACCATCGGGAGTGCCCCAGGGAAGTGTGATAGGACCGCTGTTGTTTTCTATATACATAAATGGTTTGGCGGTCAGGACGGGCAGCTGATGACGCCGTAAGGTAAGGTTTCGAAGTTGAGTGGCTATACCAAGATACAAGACGACTTAGACAAAATTTCAGGTTGGTGTGATGAAAAATGTCAGTTAATGCGGATGAATAGAAAGAACAAACCTGTAATGTTCGGATTCAGTATTACTAGTGTCCTGTTTAACACAGTCACGTTGTTTAAGTATCTGGGCGTAACGTTGCAAGGCGATATGAAGTGGAACGAGCATGAGAACTGTGATAGGGAAGGCGAATAGTCGACTTCGGGTTATTCGGAGAATTTTAGGAAAGAGTGGTTCAAATGGTCTGAGCACTATGGGACTTAACTTCTGAGGTCATCAGTCCCCTAGAAGTTAGAACTACTTAAACCTAACTAACCTAAGGACATCACACACATCCATGCTCGAGGCAGGATTCGAACCTGCGACCGTAGCGGTCGCGTGGTTCCAGACTGTAGCGCCTAGAACCGCTCGAGGAAAGACTGGTTCACCAGTAAAGGAGACTGATGCGACCCATTTTTCAGTACTACTGGAGTGTTTGGGATTCGTCCCAGATTGGATTGAAGGAAGACATCGAAGTAATTCAGAGGCAGGCTGCTAGATTTGTTACCGGTAGGTTCGAACAACACGTATTGTTACGGAGATGCTTCGGGAATCCCTGGAGGGAAGGTGACATTCTTTTCGAAAAACACTACTGAGAAAAGTTAGAGAACGGCATTTGAAGCTGAGTGCCGAACGATTCTACTGCCGCAAACATACATTGCGCATAAGCACCACGATGATAAGATACGAGAAATTAGGACACATACGGAGGCACACAGATGGTCGTTTTTCCCTCGCTCTGTTTATAAGCGGACAAGTGGTGGTACAGGGTCCCCTCCGCCACGCACTGTACGGAGTCCAACGAAGATGTTGATGTATGTACTGGTGTCCGGATACTTTTGATTAGAAGGAGTAGCTCAATACTTCTTTCGTTAGTCACCCTCCTGGCATCCTATCGATATATTCTAGGCATTTTACTCACATTCGTTTTATCAATTTGTTAACTGGATAAAGTCCCGACGCAGCTCCGAAGATTTCGTTTCTTATGTGATTCTTCAGACTGCAGCCTTTCACTCTTCCCACAAATTTCATTTCAGAGGCGTGTATACGTGTTCTGTCTTGCTTAAGTACTGTATGGAGCTCTGCGCTGCACGTTGAAACAGATGCGTACATTGGTTTACTTCTTAACTTTGACTGATTCCGATTCACAACTGCTGTTCGGTTAAAGCTGTTTTATGAGAAATTTAAGAGACTGTCATTCAGTTACGTGTCGTATAACGATTCCCACAGTGACCTGTAACTGATACCTTCCGCCACTGTTCCGGCGTAACATCAAGTGCCGGCACGTCGGTCTGAAACTATACATCAGAAAAGGCTGTGAGACGACATCTGGCAATACAGCGCTGACTAGAACGACAGGAGCGGCTTCTATACGAAGAGAATATAAGCGCCGCTACAGCGAGCCTGAGCCAAACTAGCCAAACAAGCCACGATCCGAGCGATTTGGCCGTGACTTGTCATCTACATTAACTGCTTGCATGGAAATTGTATATACACTAGTGGCCATTAAAACTGCTACACCAAGAAGAAATGCAGATGATTAACGGGCATTCATTGGAAAAATATATTATACTAGAACTGACATGTGATTACATTTTCACACAGTTTGGGTGCATAGATCCTGAGAAATCAGTACCCAGATCAACCACCTCTGGCCGTAATAATGGCCTTGATACGCCTGGACATTGAGTCAAACAGAGCTTGGATGGCGTCTACAGGTATAGCTGCCCATGTAGCTCCAACACGATACCACAGTTCATCAAGAGCAGTGACTGGCGTATTGTGACGAGCCAGTTGCTCGGCCACCATTGACCAGCCGTTTTCAATTGGTGAGAGATCTGGAGAATGTGCTGGCCAGGGCAGCAGTCGAACATTTTCTGTATCCAGAAAGGCCCGTACAGGACCTGCAACATGCGGTCGTGCATTATCCTGCTGAAATATAGGTCTTCGCAGGGTTCGAATGAAGGGTAGAGTCACGGGTCGTAACACATCTCAAATGTAACGTCCACTGTTCAAAATGACGTCAATGCGAACAAGAGGTGACCGAGACGTGTAACCATTGGTATCCCATTCCACCACGCCGGGTGATAAGCCAGTATGGCGATGACGAATACACGCTTCCAATGTGCGTTCACCGCAATGTCGCCAAACACGGATGCGACCATCATGATGCTGTAAACAGAACTTGGATTCACACGAAAAAATGACGTTCTGTCATTCGTGCACCCAGGTTCGTCGCTGAGTACATCATCGCTGGCGCTCCTGTCTGTGATGCAGCGTCAAGGGTAACCGCAGCCATGGTCTCCGAGGTGATAGTCCATGCTGCTGCAAACGTCGTCGAAATGTTCGTGCAGATGATTGTTGTCGTACAAACGTCCCCATCTGTTGACTCAGAGATCGAGACGTGGCTGCACGATCCGTTACAGCCATGCGGATAAGATGCCTCTCATCTCGACTGCAAGTGATACGAGGCCGTTGGGATCCAGCACGGTGATCCGTATTACCCTCCTGAACCCACCGATTCCATATTCTGCTAACAGTCATTGGATCTCGACCAATGCGAGCAGCAATGTCGCGATACGATAAACCGCAATCGCGATAGGCTACAATTCGACCTTTATCAAAGACGCAAACGTGATGCTGCGCATTTCGCCCCCTGACACGAGACACCACAACAACGTTTCACCAGGCAACACCGGTCAACTGCTGTTTGTGTGTGAGAAATCGGTTGGAAACTTTCCTCATCTCAGCACATTGTAGGTGTCACCACCGGCGCCAACCCTGTGTGAATGCTCTGAAAAGTAATCATTTGCATATCACAGCATCTTCTTCCTGTCGGTTAAATTTCGCGTTTGTAGCACGTCATCTTCTTGGTGTAGCAATTTTAATGGAAGTAGTGTATTTAGCAAGTTCTCATGTAAAAGGCATTCTGGTTTAATGACAGTCTTGTTGTGCCGAAGTTTAGCATTTATGGAAATACCCTTCCTGTTACACATTTTGCTTGCCCGTGATAGGTTAGCTTCTTTGCCTAAAGCATTGGTTGTATTATTTCACTTGAACATTTAAATTGTTTAGCCTTTTTTATTCTACCATAATCAGTTTACATACATTTCGGCGACTGCTTCACATCTCCCTTGTACTTGGTTTTTTCGAAAGATATATGTAGGCCTGCTCCCGAAACCGTCTCTTGTAGGAGATTTATCTGCATTGTCGCATCTGCTACAGATTCAGCAAAAGGCAGACAATCTAATCTCAGATATCCCCTTTTCTCCAAATTCTGATTCTTGTAATTCCTTTTTCTAGAACACAATTCAACAGCAGTGAGAACAGTCCATCTCCCTGCCTTACGCCAGTTTTGCTCCCAAAAGCCTTGGATATTTCCTCTAAAAATTTAATTTTGCATATTGTATTTGTTAGTGTGTCTTTTATGATTGCCACTGATTTGTTGTTAGCTCCAAACTCATTTAAGGTGTTACATAATGTTCCCTGCCAATTGAAACATATGCTTTTTCTGAGTCTACAAATGTTATTTAAAAGCTTTTAGATCTCATTCTTCTATACGTGATTATGAATTTCGTATTTAAAATTTATTCCTCACTGGATCATTCTTTTCTAAACCCTCCTTGGTACTCTCCTGATTGATGATTCAGTTGGCTTTCCAGTGTATTTTGTAATGCTTTTGTAATAATTTTGTAAGTCACTGGAAGCAGAGATATTCCGTACTCCCCTGATTGATAGTTCAGTTGGCATTCCAGTCTGTTTTGTAATGCTTTTGTAATAATTTTGTAAGTTGCTGGAAGGAGGGATATTCTCCTATAGTTTTTGGGGTCAGTTTTATCTCCTCTTTTGTGGATTGATTGAATTAATGTTGTTTTTCAGTCTTCTGAAAAGCTTATTATTATTATTATTATTATTATTATTATTGTTGTTGATATAGGTGTGAGTTAGTAATTCGTATTCACCACCTTTTACACATTACTATAATAGAATTTATTCCACAGGTCAGAAGGAGTTATCAAGGGTAAACTTTTTCAGATTGTTTTTAAATTTTATTCTGCTTTATGTCAGATATTTTACATCACTGGGTAAGTGATCAAAAATTTTAGTTGCACTTTTGTGCACCTCTTTTTGTGCTAAAGACAACCTTAACGTAAAGTAATGAATCTCATTTTTCCTTCTGGTACTGTAATTATGTACATCATTGTTCCCTTTGATCTTCAGTGGATTATTTATAACGAACATCTTGAAGGAATAAATATACTGTGAAGCAGAAGCCAGAATCCCTAACTCCTTAAACAGATATCCGCAAGATGATTGTGGGTGAGCTTCACATATTATTCTCACAGCACGTTTTTGAGCAATGAAGCCTTTGTTAAAGTTATGTTACACCAGTACATTGTTACATATGATATTATTAAATGAAAAATGCAAAATATGTCAACTTACGTATTTGTCTCTCCCCAATATTTGTAATGATTCTAAGTGCATATGTGGCCTAGCTAATTCTCATCATAAGGACACCAAAGAATTTTGTAGTTTCCACATTTTTTTTAATTCCGATTTTGGCCGTTAAGGGACCGCGTTAAACAACTATTTTTCAATGTACATTTCTCCTATTGCGCTCCTCCTCTTTTCTCTTCTGCCAATATGTCTTCATCCTCTCTCTGTGCTGCTCCCTTCGGTCTTCTGTCCACACTGTTCCTCCAGTTCTTCTCTTCTTCACTTCAAATCCTTCAAAATGTTGAATTTTGTCTCTCATTAAGTCTCTGTTGGTTATATCATCTTCTCCTATACCCATCTCCTCTAAGTCTGCTTTGACTTCTTTGAACCAGGTAATTTGGGTTCTGGGGTTCTTGTCAAAAAACATGAATATTTTCTTTGTCAGCCTTCCATCATTCATTCTTTTCAAATGGGCTTAAAAGCTTACTCTTCTCTTCCTCATAGTATCTCCCACTTTCTCAATTTTGTCATACACTTCTCTATTACTTCTAAGCTTCCAAGTCCCATTCTCAAACCTCGGCCCAAGTACTCTTCTAATGATTTTTCGCTCCTTCTTTGCTATAGCTTCCATTTCCTTGTTAGTGTTCATTGCTAAACATTCAGATGCATACAGACACTCTGGCTTAATCACAGTGTTGTAGAGCCTTATTTTTGCGTTAATTGATACTGACTTCTTGTTGTACACATTCTTTGTTAGCTGGAATGCCATATCCATTTTTCTTGTTCTTGTTTTATTTCCTTCTTTATCTGAAGCATTGGGCTGGATGATTTCCCCTAAATATTTGAAATTTGAAACCTTCTTTATCTGGCCATACTTTGTAATCATATTGTCCGGTGCCTCTTTTACATTGGTTAGGTACTCTGTCTTTTCAAAGGAGATTTTCAGTCCTGCTTTTTCTGCTGTTTCATTCAGAATATTGATCTGTTTGACTGCTTCTTCCAATCTTCCTGCCAGAATCGCTAAGTCATCAGCAAAAGCGAGGCAATCTACTTCTAATCCATCCTTTATTCTTCCTAATCTGATTTTTTGTATTCCTTCTTAAGTCGTTTTCTTCCTCCACTCTCTAATAACTTTTTCTAACACACAGTTGAATAGGGTAGGTGACAACCCATCTCCTCGTCTTAATCCTGTTTTGATTTTGAATGGTCTGGATACCTCACCACGGAACTTTACTTTTGCATAGGTATCCGTAAGTGTTTCTTTGACGATTGCGACTGTTTTCTTGTCTGCTCCAAACTCACTAAGGATGTTAACCAAGGTTGTTCTGTCAACGGAGTCGTACGCCTTCTTGAAGTCAACAAACGTGATAAAGATGTCTTTTCCTCTTAATCGTTTATATTTAATAATTAACTTCAAGTTTAAAATTTGCTCCACATAAGATCTTCCCTTCCTAAAGCCTGCTTGGTATTCACCAATTTCTTGATCAAGTTGTTTCTCCAATCTGTTTTGTAGGGCCTTAGATAGAATTTTATACGTTACCGGAAGTAAAGATATCCCTCTGTAGTTATTTGCATCGGTTTTATCCCCTTTCTTGAAGATGGGGTGGATTAATGCAGTTTTCCATTCTTCCGGTATACGTTCCGTTCTCCAAATCTCATTGATTATTCCCAGTAGTTTTTCTTGAGTTGTATTATCCACACTTTTCCACATTTCTGCAATTATCATGTCTTCCCCCGGTGCTTTATTGTTCTTAAGGTTTTTAATGATTTCTCTGATTTCTATGAGGCATGGGGGTTCAGAATTATTGTTTACTGTGTTTGGGGTGTTGGCTGGTAATTTTTCAGTAGGTTCCTGACAGTTGAGGAGTTGTTCAAAATTTCCACATTATTTATTATTTCCTTGCCGTGTGTTACATGTGCCATTGGTGTAGTGCTCCCAGATATATAGAAGTGAATATCTTCTGTTTTTTTTTTTTTAAATTTGAGGGTGAGACCATTAGCAGAACACCAATCAATGATACGTTTAAGAACATTGTTTGCCATGTCTTCTGTTTCTGAACGCATGCTTGATTGATTACGATACTAGCGTCATCCGCAAGAAGAACTAAGATCGTTTACATATATGAAGAACAAAAGTGGACCTAAGATGCCTCGGATAGGTCTCAGAAAATACGAAACGGTGCTATTTCATTATTTAATGCTTGTAAAATTTGGTGAATGAACCTATAAATGGCATTTTCATTAGAACAACTGTTGTGAAATATACATTGTGTTTTTCTGAGGATTTTCCTGTTGCTGAGGTGAGATAATATTCTAGAATACATCACCTTCTCAAAAATTTTGGAAAATATCAGCAGCGAAACAGGTCGTCAATTTTAGACAATGGCA
This sequence comes from Schistocerca piceifrons, assembly GCF_021461385.2. Lineage (NCBI taxonomy): Eukaryota > Metazoa > Arthropoda > Insecta > Orthoptera > Acrididae > Schistocerca > Schistocerca piceifrons. The sequence continues at coordinate 750,205,667 of NC_060141.1, forward strand.
TACTTCAGTCTCTCTGGAAAAACGCCTTGATTTAGTGATACATTACGTATTTAGGATGAGACTGGGTTTATTACAAGGGAACAAATCTTTAGCACTCTGTTCGAAATACCATGAAAACCAGATGAGCTGTTACTTTGAGAGATTATATAATTTTCTTGATTTTGGAAGGAGACGTCGGTGATACATTAACATGAATAAATTTTTTGAGAGTTGCTTTTTCAACATACTACTGTGATTTTTTACTTGAACCCTTTGTCCTTATACTTTCTACTGTATGCACGAAATGTTTAGTTACCAATTTTCAGATCTTTCTGAGTTGCTGGTGCGTTCATCTGTCCAATTCTGACTGTATTGCATCGACTTCTTACTGTTTCACACCGCCACACCTCGCAATATTTTGTGAAGACGTGTGAAATTTATGCCTTAGTCTGTAACTTTTCAGTGACGAATTTATTCTACACGGTGACATGAAAATGTTGCGTTTACAGCGACAGGCACGACAGACATCGTAGCTCAGTTTACAGCACTTCAGTACAGTAACTCCGTCACGCCACTACCGAACGAGCAGGACATTTTGCTTAGGAGGAGAGCAACGGTTTTGCAACGAATTACTTAATTAATCGAGTGTTTTTGCTGCACCAACGAAAGTGGCTAACCGACAGATTACGCGTTTCACTACATTTAGATAACTGTCTGTGTTACAGTATAGATCACAGTATTATTTATTTTCAACGCCAGTTTCCAGCCAGTACACGCCATGTATTGTCTTTTCTCGCTTTTAACATTTCCTGTCATACTTCTGTGACACAGAAGAACTTCGTATTCATTTTTTCCACACGTTTGTATTATCACTAGCCGTGTATCCGGTTTGGATTCGGAGGAGATGTGTTGGTAGCCGGCTCGTTCGTCAGACTTGACACGTCTGGACTTTTTCTTGTGGGGATCCGTAAAAGACATTGTTTACAAAGACGTCCCCACTACACTGAAGATATGCAAGAGAGAATTGTTAGAGCATGTGCTTCAATAAATGCCGATGTGATAAGGAATACCACTCAATCCATGATAAGAAGATTGCAACACTGCATTGATGTCAATGGTCATCACTGTGGTGTCACCGCCAGACGCCACACTTGCTAGGTGGTAGCCTTTAAATCGGCCGCGGTCCGTTAGTATACGTCGGACCCGCGTGTCGCCACTATCAGTGATTGCAGACCGAGCGCCGCCACACGGCAGGTCTAGTCTAGAGAGACTCCCTAGCACTCGTCCCAGTTGGACAGCCGACTTTGATAGCAATGGTTCACTGTCTACATACGTTCTCATTTGCAGAGACGACAGTTTAGCATAGCCTTCAGCTACGTCATTTGCTACGACGTAGCAAGGCGCCATATTCAGTTACTATGTCTTCTGAACAGATAATATTGTGAATCATGTACCACCAAGAGCGTCGTTCATCATTAATGGATTACAGTTTAGTATCAAACTAATTACGTCCGCTTTCTGAATTCTAATTCCTTGTCATGTTCCAGACATCACGTCAGTATAGTTTTCCCCTCCTCACGCCAGCCTGCGTGAGCTAAAACGCGTGCATTTCGGCCTCCTCTAGTGACACGGTGTTGGCTCTTCTGCCAACACAACAATCACTTCGAACATCTTCTGTAAATGGACGTTCGTGCCACCTTTGTGACCTTAGCTGGCCTCCGAAGACGTTACTGTTTCCCAACATTGGTTTCGTCTCGATAGCCACTATCAGAAAATAAATACCAAACTACAGCATTCAATTAAGAAAAAAAAAACAAAGTTGACCTTCATATCTCTGAAGCGACGCACCTAGCAACAAGAAGCAACGTCATATTATGGACCCCGTTGTCCCATGCAACTTTTGTCCCACAAACTTTTCACCTCCTATCATACTTTCGGAGTTATTCTTGGTGGCAACAGTTAGTGACTCACGCTGTGTAAGATGCTCACATTTATGTATAAATGCTACTTAAGCTACGGAGTCATAGACTTACAGAATCATCAATAATTCCGTTAGAATTACTGTTGTTAATATTTACAGTTATGATTGTGTATTTTAAATGCTTTCGGATGAAGCCAAAAACTTAATTTAATAATTTGCTATACACAGAATATATAATCTGTAACCATGTCTATGCTTTATCAAGCAACAGTTTACAAACAAACACTCTTTCGTGACTACATCCGCAAATGAGTCAATTTCAAGACATTGTAGCATCCAGTTAAATGTTCATTAGATAATTTATCTACATTTGGGTATTTATCTACAGTTTTCCGATAATTTTTTCTGCAGTTTCATCTTTCAACGTCTACAGAATTAAAGCTTGTAATTTGTAACTAAAATAAAACATTGCTTGATTTAAAGCCTGTATTGCTAATTTCAAAACATGTGAAATTCGAGTACCTCTCTTTGTTGTACACTACTGGCCATTAAAATTGCTACATCAAGAAGAAATGCAGAGGATAAACGGGTATTCATTGGACAAATATATTATACTAGACCTGACATGCGATTACATTTTCACGCAATTTGTGTGCATAGACCATGAGAAATCAGTAACCAGAACAACCACCTCCGGCAGTAATATCGGCGTTGATACGCCTGGGCATTGAGTCAAACAGAGCTTGGATGGAATGTACAGGAACAGCTGCCCTTGCAACTTCAACACGATACCTCAGTTTCATCAAGAGTAGTGACTAGCGTATTTTGAACAGCCAGTTGATCGGCCACCATTGACCAGACATTTTCAATTGGTGAGAGATCTGGAGAATGTGCTGGCCAGGGCAGCAGTCGAACATTTTCTGTGTCCAGAAAGGCCCGTGCAGTACCTGCAACATGCGGTCGTGCATTATCCTGCTGAAATGTAGGGTTTCGCAGGGATCGAATGAAGGGTAGAGCCACGGGTCGTAACACATCTGAAATGTAACGTCCACTGTTCAAAGTGCCGTCAGGGCGAGCAAGAGGTGACCGAGACGTGTAACGAATGGCACCCCATACCATAAAACCGGGTGATATGCCAGTATGGCGATGACGAATACACGCTTCCAATGTGCACCTCGATTTCGCGAAACACGGATGCGACCATCATGATGATGTAAACAGAACCTTGATTCATCCGAAAAAATGATGTTTTGCCATTCGTGCACCCAGGTTCGTCGTTGAGTACACCATCGGAGGCACTCCTGCCTGTGGTGCAGCGTCAAGGGTAACCGCAGCCATGGTCTCCGAGCTGATAGTCCATGCTGAAACAAAAGTCGTCGAACTGTTCGTGCAGATGGTTGTTGTCTTGCAAACGTCCCCACCTGTTGACTCAAGGATCGAGACGTGGCTACACGATCCATTACAGCCATGTGGATAAGATGCCTGTCATCTCGACTGCTAGTTATACGAGGCCGTTGGGGTCCAGCGCGGCGTTCCGCATTACCCTCCTGAACCCACCGATTCCATAGTCTGCTAACAGTCATTGGATCTCGACCAACGCGAGCAGCAATGTCGCGATACGATAAACCGCAATCGCGATGGGCTACAATCCGACCTATATCAAAGTCGGAAACGTGGTGGTACGCATTTCTCCTCCTTACACGAGGCATCACAACAACGTTTCACCAGGATATGAATTTACCTGGATATGAATTTACTGCAAATTTACTAGTCCATATCCTTCCCTTCTCTCTGTCTGTGACCGAGCGAGGTAGCGCAGTGGTTAGACACTGGACTCGCATTCGGGAGGACGACGGTTCAATCCCGCGTCCGGCCATCCTGATTTAGGTTTTCCGTGATTTCCCTAAATCACTCCAGGCAAATGCCGGGATGGTTCCTTTCAAAGGGCACGGCCGACTTCCTTCCCCGTCCTTCCCTAATCTGATGAGACCGATGACCTCGCTGTCTGGTCTCCTTCCCCAAAACAACCCAACCCAACTCTCTGTCTGTGTCCTCCGCCCTCGTCTCTGTCCATCTCCACCACCCCTTCTGTCTGTCCATCTCTCCCTCTTTCCTTTCTCTGTCCACTCTTCGTCCCCTCTCTCTGTCAAACCTCTCCTCCCCCCTTCCACTGTGCACTTCTCCCTCGTCCTGTCTCTGTCCATCTCCTCCTCTGTCTCTGTCTGTCCATATCCTACATTGAGTGTCGCTCAATGACATATTTTTGTATGAATATTCAGCGACATATGTAGATAATGGGTACGTATGAAATGCTTTCTGAATAAAGTTAGCAACAAACAAGTAATAAATTTAAACGTCATGCATGAAGCGACCGTTTTTCACGCATTTCAGTGTTAATGTCATACCTCCTGAACTATGGGTCGTACAATGTTATCATTTTTGTGGTACATTCGGTGGTACATGTGAATACTTCTCACAAAATCTGTCACCAATAAAGTAAGTAGTAAAGAAGTAATAAATTACAACGTCATGTCGCATGCGGCAGTTTTTCTGCACAAAAAGCGAAAACATTATATGTGATAAACTTTCTTCCTTTCATTATTTTGTGTTGGTTGTCGGCGACTATAACTTTCTTAAAGGCTTAAAATTATGTGTCAAGTTTGTTACAAGTCACTACGTTTTCTCATTCTCAAACACAGGATGAATAAAGTCTGGGTGTTCATGCGTAGTGGACTACCCTTTTTTTTTCATCTCCACCCTCATCCCTTCGATAGTTAGGAGATTCTTACTCGCACAGCGAGGCTTTCCAGACAACAAGTGATAGTAGTGCCAAGTTTGGTTGAAATCGGCCCAGTGGTTTAGGAGTAGATGTGGTACCTGCATATATACCTACATACGTTTTTTATAATACTCAGGTATCACTAATACGAGTAATTCACTTGACGATGTACAACAGTTGCTGAGACTGGTTTTTGGGTAAGGAAATACTTCCACTTATAGTTTATTTTATTTACTTTCTGTAGCAGATTGTTTATACACACATCAAAAAAGTTTTGCATCACCCCGGTACCCAGAACTCCTGAAGACAGACGTTGACTGTGGATATTACATCACAGACACAGTCCCTTTGATTGTTGGGAGACGTCACTGAACCCGCTCAAAGATGTAAACGACCATGCGTGAGCAGCGCCTATTAGACGGAGGGGGTCCGACAGCTGACCAGCTCCAGTCATACCACCAGGAAGGAGGTACACGGCTCGTGTTGTCTGCAGTTCAACCATGCCTAGACGGTCAATACCGCGGTTCAATCGCGTCAGCATTGCTACGTTGTGCCAGGAAGGGCTCTCAACAAGGGAAGTGTCCAGGAGTCTCGGAGTGAACCAAAGCGATGTTGTTGGAACATGGAGGACATACAGAGAGAGACAGGAACTGTCGATGACATGCCTCGCTCAGGCCGCCCAAGGGTTACTATTGCAGTAGATGACCGCTACCTACGGATTATGGTTCGGAGGAGTCCTGACAGCAACGCCATCATTTTGAATAATGCTTTCCATGCAGCCACAGGACGTCGTGTTAAGACTGAAACTGTGCGCAGTCGGCTGTATGATGTGCTGCTTCACTCCCTTCGTCCACGGCGAGGTCCATCTTTGCAACCACGACATCATGCAGCACGGTACAGATGAGCCCAACAACATTCCGAATGGACCGCTCAGGACTGGCATCACGTTCTCTTCACCGATGAGTGTCGCTTATGCCTTCAACCTGACAATCGTCGGAGACGTGTTTGGAGGCAACCCGGCCAGGCTGAACGCCTTAGACACACTGTCCAGCGAGTGCAGCAAGGTGGAAGTTCTCTGGTGTTTTGGGGTGGCATCATTTGGGGCCGACGTACGCCGCTGGTGGTCATGTAGGGCGCCGTAACAGCTATACGACACATGAATGCCATCCTCCGACCGATAGTGCAACCATATCGGCAGCATATTGGCGAGGCATTCGTTTTCATAGATGACAATTTGTGCCCCCATCGTGCACATCTTGTGAATGACTTCGTTGAGGATAACGACATCGGTCGACTAGAGTGGCCAGTATGTTCTCCAGACATGAACCCTACCCAAAATGCCTGGGATAGACGATGTGACCCTCCAACCACTCTCAGGGATGTACGCCGTTCAGGAGTGGGACAACCTGGACCAACAGTGTCTTGATGAACTTGCGGATAGAATATCACGACGAATACAGGCATGCATTAGTGCAAGAGGACGTGCTACTGGGTATTAGAGGTACTTCTGTGTACAGCAGTCTGGACCACCACCTCCGAAGGTCTCGCTGTATGTTGGTACAACATGCAATGTGTGGTTTTCATGAGCAATAAAAAGGGCGGAAATGATGTTTATGTTGATCTCTATTCCAATTTTCTGTATAGGTTCCGGAACTCTCGGAACCGAGGTGACGCAAAACTTTTTTTGATGTGTGTGAATTGTAGCATATAGCTAATTTTAATTTTTAATATTAATTTTTAGATCCAAGGATGGCGCACTAGCTGAAAAAGATAATTGAAAATAAGTTATATTGTGGTTTAGAGTGTGTTACTCAGACAATTTGAATATACAAATTACAGTGGTGTCTCCCCGACAGCATACTGCCATATTTTAGTGAATATAGGTAAAACAGAATACATGTAATTCATTACTGCACATGGCCTGACAAGAGCATTAGAAATAATGTATCAGGGTAAATCATTAAATGAACACAACATTCCAAATTCTTAAGTGTTTATACTGATAAGGAGCTGAAATGGAAGTCACGTGTTACGGATTTTCTTAAATCTCTAAACTTTGCAAACTTTTTCGTGAGCAATATCAGATTGTGGATGATAATACAAAAAAGTTGACTTACGTTTCCTGTTCCCATTCACTAATGTCTTGTGGCATCATATTCTGAGGTAGCTCGTCATTGAGGAAGCTTGCAATAAGGGTAATACGTTGTGACGAGTCTGCAACCATTAGTAGACAGCCCTTTAACAGTTAGGCATGTAGACAAAATCCTCGAAGTGTAATTACTCACCTATGAAGTTTATTGTCACCAGTCATCCACAGTTTGAAAACTACAGTGACATTCATGAATACGAGTATAATATACTGACGGGAAAAAAAAATCGTATCACGAAAGAATAAAGACTAATGAAATTTCGGGAATACAAAGTGCGAGATGAGCCATAGCTAATGTGAACTACTGGTACATTAATAACTAGTGTAACTGCCAGAATGTTGGATGCAAACATACAAACGTGCACGCATTGTGTTGTACATGTGCCGGACGTCAGTCTGTGGGATGCAGTTCCATTTTGGGCTACAACAGTGGTACGTGGGCGAGCGTTGGAAAACCCCCTTGGAATGCTGTTCATGAATGGCAGTCCAACAAGTAGGATCGCTGTAAGTCGCAAATTGTGGTCGTTCGGGATCAGGGGAATGCACGCTACGGGGCATCTGGCTCGGAACTGTCCATTACATTAGCGATTGGTAAAAGTTCTTGTGTGACTACGGCGCTAGCTGCTGCTCAAATTGCTGCTGCAGATTCAGTACGATTCGCCAGAGCCATACGTCGAATGCGATGTTTTCCCTCTCGGTAGTGTCACCCGACCGTCTAAAGCCCGGTCTTCTTGCGACCGTACATTCCCGTGACCATCGCTGCCAGAAACCATGTACCTGCCGAGTCTTTCCGCAGTATGGCAGAAGAAACATCCAGCTTCTCGAAGCCCTACTAGACAACCTAGTTCAAACTCATTGAGTTATTATATTGGCGTCTTTGCCACCTTAAAGGCAATCTTGACTAACATCAACTCACGATGTCCAATCTCAAAGATAACTAACGTTCACGACCGTTGTAGCATGCATTCAAAACATACCTGATTTGCATCCCTGTAGTGGCCCTATTGACGTTACTCTTAGGCGACCGCCACGAAATGTGAACAGACGTCATCTCTTACATGTAGAAACACGACTACCAACTATCGTTTATGTCGCACAACTCCTTCTTGGTGTTACGATTTTTTTGTCGTCGGTCTTACTGTGGCACACAAAGAAGTTCTCGGCCATCAAAGTCTTTGGCCATCTAACCCAGCCATGTAGCGAATTTAACGTGTAATAAAACATGCTTCAAACTTAGTCATACCTGTTTGACAACTCCTGTTCCATAGAAGAGTTTCTGTATGTGAAGTAGCATGATTGTGTGTGTGTGATAGAGAGAGAGAGAGGGGGGGGGGGGGGGGAGAGGAGGGAAGGAAACCCAAAGACTGCGTTTTATTGGCAGAATACTTAGAAAATGTAACAGATGTAGTAAAGAGACTGCCTAACTACGCTTGTCCGTCCTCTTTTGGAGAATTGCAGCGCGATCTGGGATACTTACCAGATATGATGAAAGGAGTACGTCGAGAAACTTCAAACAGAGTAGCACATTTTGTATTATCTCGAAGGGTGTAACTGACATGCTACAGGATTTGGGATGGACACCATTAAAATAAAGCTGTTTCTCGTTAAGGCGAAATCTTTTCACCAAATTTGAATCACCAACTTTCTCCTCCGAATGTGAAAATATTTTGTTGAAGCCAACCTACATAGGGAGAAACGATCATCATAACAAATCAGAGCTCGCACGGAAAGATATAGCAGTTCGTTACTGCCGCGCGCTCTTCGGGAGTGGAATAACGGAGATTTGTTGTGAAGGTGGTTCGTGGAACCCCCTGCCACGCACTTAAGTTTGATTTCCGGAGTATCCATGTAGATGTAGATTCACGTAGGAGCTTTGACACTAAGGGCGCTGCAGAAACTCCCCGTCATGCAGTGGCTCGTGTAAAATTTTACCATTGTGCAACAATGTGGTGGCCTATAGCCTTTTGACTTACAAGAATAGTAATCGTAAATATATTTAACATATTGATTTTATATATATATATATATATATATATATATATATATATATATATATATATATAGGGTGATTAACGAAGATATGTAAATATTCTAATATGTTATTCTACAAGTAAAACTAAAGAAAAAAGTTCATATAAACATAATTCCACAGATGATTAGTTACGGAGTTACGGCTAGTAAAAGATTTTGCCTGAAACTTAGCAACTTCGCTAATATGACCCGATCGCAAAACTCTACGACGTTAAAGTAAAGCACGATTTCCATTTATTTTGTTCTTATTGGTCTGGTGAATCTAATAAAACATGTCCCAGACATGTATCTGCAGTAGTTTTCCAGAACATCCAGAGAAGCGAAGATTATAAAAGTAAATTGGTTTACTTTCCATTAAGAATGTAGAAACGTTTATGTCACTGCTGGCAACCATAAGTGAGTTGTTTCAGTCGTTTCCTAACCTTGAAACGAGTTAGTTTTCTGTATTCTCCAGTGAAATAACATAATAACAACAGTGTATTTAAGTGAAACCACATAGTAACTGATGTCGTAGATAACTTTTCAAATAGGTGCCTCTCAAATTTACGACAAAGGAATACGCCGACATGGTGTTTATTTATGGCAAATGTGACGGTAATGCTACGGCTGCAGTTAACGAATATCGCGTACATTGTCCAACTCGGAGGATTCCGAATGCACGAACAATTAGTGGAGTATTTCGAATGTTAAGGGAGACAGGTTCTCTACCCAGCGTTCATAATAAGTACGAGCGCTCGATACGTGAAGACTATGGTGAGGATATTGTGGATGCTCTTCACCATAGCCCGGGTAACAGTATACGACGTATTTCTCAACGGTTAGGCATTTCACATTCTATGGCGTACACTGAAGTAAAATAATCTACACTCCTGGAAATGGAAAAAAGAACACATTGACACCGGTGTGTCAGACCCACCATACTTGCTCCGGACACTGCGAGAGGGCTGTACAAGCAATGATCACACGCACGGCACAGCGGACACACCAGGAACCGCGGTGTTGGCCGTCGAATGGCGCTAGCTGCGCAGCATTTGTGCACCGCCGCCGTCAGTGTCAGCCAGTTTGCCGTGGCATACGGAGCTCCATCGCAGTCTTTAACACTGGTAGCATGCCGCGACAGCGTGGGCGTGAACCGTATGTGCAGTTGACGGACTTTGAGCGAGGGCGTATAGTGGGCATGCGGGAGGCCGGGTGGACGTACCGCCGAATTGCTCAACACGTGGGGCGTGAGGTCTCCACAGTACATCGATGTTGTCGCCAGTGGTCGGCGGAAGGTGCACGTGCCCGTCGACCTGGGACCGGACCGCAGCGACGCACGGATGCACGCCAAGACCGTAGGATCCTACGCAGTGCCGTAGGGGACCGCACCGCCACTTCCCAGCAAATTAGGGACACTGTTGCTCCTGGGGTATCGGCGAGGACCATTCGCAACCGTCTCCATGAAGCTGGGCTACGGTCCCGCACACCGTTAGGCCGTCTTCCGCTCACGCCCCAACATCGTGCAGCCCGCCTCCAGTGGTGTCGCGACAGGCGTGAATGGAGGGACGAATGGAGACGTGTCGTCTTCAGCGATGAGAGTCGCTTCTGCCTTGGTGCCAATGATGGTCGTATGCGTGTTTGGCGCCGTGCAGGTGAGCGCCACAATCAGGACTGCATACGACCGAGGCACACAGGGCCAACACCCGGCATCATGGTGTGGGGAGCGATCTCCTACACTGGCCGTACACCACTGGTGATCGTCGAGGGGACACTGAATAGTGCACGGTACATCCAAACCGTCATCGAACCCATCGTTCTACCATTCCTAGACCGGCAAGGGAACATGCTGTTCCAACAGGACAATGCACGTCCGCATGTATCCCGTGCCACCCAACGTGCTCTAGAAGGTGTAAGTCAACTACCCTGGCCAGCAAGATCTCCGGATCTGTCCCCCATTGAGCATGTTTGGGACTGGATGAAGCGTCGTCTCACGCGATCTGCACGTCCAGCACGAACGCTGGTCCAACTGAGGCGCCAGGTGGAAATGGCATGGCAAGCCGTTCCACAGGACTACATCCAGCATCTCTACAATCGTCTCCATGGGAGAATTGCAGCCTGCATTGCTGCGAAAGGTGGATATACACTGTACTAGTGCCGACATTGTGCATGCTCTGTTGCCTGTGGCTATGTGCCTGTGGTTCTGTCAGTGTGATCATGTGATGTATCTGACCCCAGGAACGTGTCAATAAAGTTTCCCCTTCCTGGGACAATGAATTCACGGTGTTCTTATTTCAATTTCCAGGAGTGTATATCCTTACCATAAGCAAAAAGTGCATCATTTACATCCGGGAAATCCTGCCCTTCGCTTGAAGTTGTGCAACTGGTTAAATAGTTGTCGGCAGTTACGCAATTACATTTTATTTATTGATGAGGCACAGTTTACTCGAGATGAAATAAACAATTTATATAACGACCACATATGGTCTGAAGCAAACCCACATGCTACAGTGCAATGCAGTTTCCAGCAGCCATTTAGCATAAACTTCTAGATGCAATAATTTACCAACAGCCGTATGATTTGTAGAAGTTTATTTTACTTTATGAACTTCTATGTGCTACCAGTTTCGGCATTACATTGGTGCCATCTTCAGGCTCCACTCGTCATAGTCGTAAAATCGCTATGCACGGAAGGAGCCATATAACTGGGTCCGTGAATCAATCGTCCTGCAACAGCTCTTGGTGGGACCCATTCGTCATAGTCGTAAAATCGCAATGCACGGAAGGAGTCATATAACTGGAGCCGTGAATCAATCATCCTGCAACAGACAGTGTCGCCTGGCCACCAAGAGCTGTTGCAGGACGATTGATTCACGGATCCAGTTATATGGCTCCTTCCGTGCATTGCGATTTTACTATTATGACGAGTGGGGCCTGAAGATAGCACGAATGTAATGCCAAAACTGGTAGCACATAGAAGTTCATAAAGTAAAATAAATTTCTACAAGGCTGTTGGTAAATTATTGCATCAAGATGTTCATGCCAACCGTCGTCCCACGATCCATAATGGATCAACGAAGATTTAGCACAAATACGTTGTGTTGTATAATCAACACACACTTTATTGGACCACTCGTTTCCCAGGACGTCTGACTGGCGAGATGTACTTACTGTTCCTTCAAGAAGAAATGCCCCGATTGCTCGAAGATGTTCCACGTGCTACGCGATTGCAAATGTATTTTCAACATGATGCCGCGCCTCCACATTTCACCAACGCCGTTATTACAAATTTAAATGAATATTTTCCCCAGAAATGGATTGGTCGTGGTGCTACACGTCTCTGGCCACCCAGATCGCCCGATTTAACAGCAATGGATTTTCCTGTATGGGGATGGATGAAAGACGTAGTTTATGAGGACAAAGTCAGTACACGTGAGGCATTACTTGCTCGCATTATGAATGCAATAGACGAAATTAAGAACAACCCTTGAAACTGAAACGAGCTACAAAATGTGTTCATACACATGCAGCTAAATGCATTGGACTTGGTGGAGACCTGTTTGAACATTTATTGTGAATGTATTGTGAAATTGTTTGTACAGTGTACAACTTCCTTAACACTGAACTTTGTTTTTTCCGGTTTAACATGAATTCACGTGTGCTATGGTATTAATAAAAGCAGATTATCGGACACATTCATACAGTTTCAATTAACGTTATTACCATCATTTTTTTCCAAAATTAGATTCTCTACAACTTCTGTAGAAAACTTTGTGCAATTGTCTGGAATTTAAAAGACAAATTGGGTCACGTAGTTAATAAATTAGCCGGTCGCTGTGGCCGAGTGGTTGTAGGCGCTTCAGTTCGGAACCGCACTGCTCCTACAGTCGCAGGTTCGAATCCTGCCTCTGGTATGGATGTGTGTGATGTCCTTAGGTTAGTTTGGCTTAAGTAGTTATAAGTCTAGGGGACTGATGATATCAGATGTTAAGGCCCGTAGAGCTTAGAGCCATTTGAACCAAATAAATATATTAAAAATTTTACGAAATTACGTCTTTGCTTCTATGGATGTTCTGGAAAACTACTGCACACACACGTCTTGGACATGTTTTATTAGATTCACCAGATCAATAATAACAAAATAAATGGAAACAGTGCTTTACTTTAACGTCGTACAGTTTTGCATTGGCTTCATATTACTGAAGCTGCTAAATTTCAGGCAAAATCTTTTATTAGCTGTAACTCCGTAAATAAATATTTGCGGACCTATGTTTGTATTGATATTATTTCTTTAGTTTTACTTGTAGAATAACATTAAAATATTTGCATATCTTCATGAATCACCCTGTATAAATTGGACTACTTAAATATATTTAAATTTTATAATTAGCAGTTTAACGTTGCTATGAATAAAACAAAACTTCAAAAGAAATGTTGGAAGCAATGGGAATCGAATGAGGGCTAATTATTTATCAGTCTGTGTGCCTGATTACTCAGCGACGTCACCATTCATAGACTGCTCCTCTAAAATCACTCATACTCTATATGTGTGTATGTGCTCGACAGCCATCAACAGCCAGAACGCAGCATTAGCAGAATTATGCAGGCATGGGTCACATGTGGCGCGGTTCCATTAGCCAACTTCTCAAGACCCTTCTAATAAACATGGCGCCGCGTAACCGGCGGATTCAGCACCGGTCGCACTATTTAAGGGCATCAGAGATGGGCGTCGGCATTCGGTTCGACCGATTGGGCGTTCGGTCGCTGTTACGTCGTCGTCCCCGAGGACCAGCCGGCGGAGGGCGTTGCCCACTGCTGCACCGGCGACTCCCGGCGTCATCACGAGCTGCCGCGTCTGCAGGGGGCGAGCCTGGCCGGACCTCGTGCTGCTAACCTCCTACCGCTTGCACAGACACTGACCGAGCATGTCGTCGCAATTCCCGGGCTGCATGCATCAGCACGCCTCCACCACAACATGAGCGGTGGGGCTGAGCTACCGGAAAATGTATTGGGAGAACCAACAATAAAGAGGAAGATTGCTATAAACCTGTAAACAGCCACCTTCTTCTACCCAACCACGCCCTACAACCCCAACCACGTCACCTGCTCCGGTCATCCTATTACAAGTGGTGTCAGTCAGGCAATATGCGCATCACACACTCCTGTTACAATTGGTGACAGTAGTGGTCTTCTCCCTAGATTTGGAGGAAATTGTGGCTGGTAATCGACGAGGATATGTGGCACCTGAAAAGTGCAACAATGGATCAGGAACTCCTGAAACATGACAAGTAAGTGTCAATTTTTCGTTTGGTGGTTTGTCTGAACCTGTAGCATAGTCCATCTTCCCTTCCTGTTCTTCTTTCTGGGCTTACTGTAGTCTTGATTCGATAGCTGGTAGTGATGGAGCTGTCTGTGTCAGCCGAGGTGGCTATTCAGCAGCTACTTGGGTAAGTTTCGGAATTAGAGATAGATCTTGCACGGTCTAAAGAAGTGAGCAAGCAACAGTTTCCTGTTAATGCAGTAATTCTTGACACTAACACTGCGTCTTTGTTCACCCCTTTCTCGGGAAAAGCTGGGGAAGATGTTATGATTTTTTTTGAGAACCTTACCTTGGCCGCTAAATTGGGAAATTGCGGTGCAGAAACTCTTTTGCATGTGGCTAAGTTGAAAGCAATTGGGGATGCCAGAGCTTATGTTACATGCCATGAAGAATTAGGGGTGCTTGGACATTTGGAGTATTCAAAAAACGGTTGCAGGAAAGATATAGGAGGAAAAATACATCTAGATATTATTGGGAACAATTGAATAGAATGTATCAAAGGAATGGGGAACCAATAGAAGCTTTTGTAGATCGGACTCGAAAAATTAATGTTAATACCTATGAGCTAACGGATTCCGATAGGGTTAATGAAGCCATTCTGCAGGAAGCTGAGCAGAGGGCACTAGACGCATTTTTGCAGGGAATGCAACCCGAAACCTACCACAATATTAGGATGGAACTCCCTAAGACTCTTAATGAGGTAGTCGGAATTGCTGTGGCGTTAGAGGAAGTTGAAGCAGTAACAAAGACGTGGGACAGGAAAGCAGTGTTTAATGCAGAAATAAAATGCTACAGATGTGGTCGGATGGGACACATTAGATGCGATTGCAAGGAAGTGCAGTGAAGGGAATGCAGACATTGGGGTCATCGTGAGCGTCATTGCAATGGGCCCTGGCAGAAACACGATAGGAAACCGCAAGGTGGGCCTCACCCCCCTCAGTTAAACGGGGCAGGGGGTTGTGTGTCCACTGTGCAACACTCCCGGTAAGAATGAACGCTAGTGCAGAATCAGTGGTAGACATTTTACTGACCGGCTTGGTGAGGGGCAGACTGTGCAAATTTTTATTAGATATCGGGTCTCAGGTATCCGTGGCGAGTAGAAACGTACTCGGTAAAGTAGAATTAAAACCACCACACTGGGCATTAAGTGGCGCGGGTGGGGGACAGGTGAAGTCACTCGGATCAGTAGTGTGAAACTTCCGAGTGGAAATGAGGAACTTCCAGGTGAAGGTAGAAGTTCTTCCAGTTGTTGGCATCAGCTGTGATGTCATACTCGGATTGGATTTCCTGGTTGAGCATCATGCAAAAGTTAACCTGGAACGGCGTACAGTAGAACTGGACGGAATACAATTTCGCCTAGGTTGTGCAGATGAAAAACCATTACTGTCGCAAGGAACCGCCCAGGCGTCGGGTGGGCCACCTAAACTGGGTACAGGGTTCCTTAGGGTTAACTCATGGGATACTATGCTGAAAAGTACAGGGAAAATAATCTGGGCAGATGTTGGAGCTAGCGTGCTGGCAAATTGTGTGTCGTTGAACCTTTGTCTGAGAATGACCTGCTGGATAAAATTAAGTGTTTTACGCGCCGTAGCGTGTCCTACGTGCTGGACATAGAAGGAGAAAAGGTTGTGCCTGTCAGTATTGATAATTTTGGCCTTGAAGAGGTGCAGTTAGCAAGGGGTACCGTAATAGCGAATCTTTAGATAATAGGGGAAGATGAACTGGATAAGGATTTCACAGGAGATTACACAATGCCGAGAGAGTCTGTCAGTTGGTCCGCACTGAGGGGTAAATAGCACATTTAGAAGGGAAAGACAGAGAAGTCATGGAGAACCTTTTGACGGAATATAAAGAGTTATTTAATTCTCATGGTCCACTGCCCGCCACACCATTAGTTCACCAATACATCCCCACTGGGAATGAAGCACCAGTGTATAAAAGTCCAATTCGTGTTCCAAAAAGTTTACAGCCTGTCATGGAAGATTTTATTAATCAACAGCTTAGGGATGTGATAATAGAAACCAGCAGTAGTCCCTGGTCCCCTCCAGTCGTAATAGTGGGTAAAAAATCACCTGATGGGGGCAAGGAATATCGTTTTTGTTGTGATTGTCGTTTCCTGAATCAAAAAACTGTATCGGATGCATACCCAATGCCTAATATCACGGAATCTCCGGATAATTTGGGTCAGTATCGATACTTCACGACCTTGGATCTTCGAAGTGGGTACCACCAGCTGGAGGTCGCCCCGGGAGACCAACCGAAGACAGCTTTTTCAACACCTACAGGTCATTTTTAGTATCGGTGAATGCATTTCGGACTCAAAAATCCTCCGGCAACCTTCCAACAGTTACTAGATAGCGTGTTCCGAGGGCTGAATCCTAATCAGTGTATGGTATATTTGGACGACATAATTGTTTTCTCAAAGGACATGCAAGAACATGTGCGCCATTTGCGCGAAGTTTTCGATCGTCTGAAAGCAGCGCAGTTAACTCTTCATATGGAAAAATGTCATTTTTTGTTGCAAGAAGTCCGTTATTTAGGTCATATTATAGAACAGGAGGGTGTCCACACGGATCCAAAACTTGTAGAGGCGGTAATGAATTTTCCGACACCTACAAAAGTAAAAGAGTTGCAGTCTTATTTAGGTCTCGCCAATTTTTACAGGAGGTATTTTCCAAAATTTGCGGAAATTGCGAGGCCCCTCACGCAGTTGTTGAAGAAGGGAGCAAAATTTCACTGGTCAGCAGAATGCGAAGAGGCTTTTCAGAAGTTAAAAAATTTGTTAATATCTGACCGGTTTTGGCTTTTCCAGATTTTAGTTAACAGTTTATATTATCTTGTGACTCTAGCAATTTTGCTTTGGGTATTGTATTATCTCAGGAGATAGATGGGTAGGAACACCCGATAGGATATGCTTCCAGACAGCTAAACAATGCAGAAAAAAATTACTCAACAACCGAGAAGGAGTTATTGGCATTAGTTTTCGGAATAACCTATGCCCAGTGTTATTTGTATGAACGACGTTTCAAGATGATTACTGACCATGCAGCCCTTAAGTGGTTGTTAGGGCTTAAAAACCCAACAAGTAGATTAACTAAGTGGACTTTGCATCTTAGTGAGTATACGATTTTGAAGTGATTCATCGACCGGGTAAATCGCACGGAAACGCGGATGGTCTGAGTCGTGCAGTATGCGCCATGGAATGCTCAAGAATAAGTGAGAACAAATGGGTGGAGGCACAAACTGCTGACACAGATTGTCAACGATTTACCTCGCAGCGACAGTTCGTCGTGGAAGACGGGATATTGTACTGTAAAACTAGGAACGATCCACACGTAGTCGTACCAGAAAAATGGAAAAGCGAAATTTTTAGGCAAGCACATGATTCAGTGTTTACTGGTCATTCGGGTCGAAGAGCAACGGAAAGGAGGGTAGCACAGAGTTATTGGTGGTCAACTCGTAGCCAAGGTGTCGATCAGTACGTAAAGAATTGCATTCTGTGTGCTCGACAGGCGGAATTGAGTCATCAGAAAATTGTGTTGCAACGACTACCGGAAGCGGATAGACCTCTCCAATTACTTGGCGTAGACGTCTTGGGACCGTTTGTGCAAACACCAGCGGGTAATCGCTACGTTTTAACAATAATAGCTCATTTTTCGTGCTATGTGTCTATGACAGCTATTCCGGACCAGCGAGCCGAAACAGTGGCTCACGCCATAGTACGTCAATGGATATTGAAATTTGGAACACCTGAAACTATAATTACAGATCAAGGGACAAACTTAATGTCTGATTTGATGAAACAGTTATGCAAGTTGTTGCATGTAAAGAAATTGAGAATGAGCACGCACGCAAATGGTCGGACCGAGAGAGTTCATCATACAATAGCTAAGATGTTAAGTTATTATGTAAATTCGCAACACAACAATTGGGATACCCTATTGGCGTTTTAACCGCGGCATATAACGCAAAAGTGCATGAAAGTACAGAATTGTCTCCATATGAAGTACTGTTCGGTTGGAAGATGCCATCTCCGTTTGAATTGCTCAAGATCTCACCAGGAACCGATATTTCGGCTGTTAAGGATAAATTCACAAAGTTGGAAACAATCGCGGCAAGTGAAAAAAATGAACACTAAAGCGTTAGAGAGACAGGACAAAGTTCACGATAGAAAGGCGGCTTTACCCGAATATCATGTAGGACAATGGGTGATGATGGCTGATCTGTATGTGCCAAAAGGCAAAACAAAAAAAATTTTATCCCATTATCAAGGTCCTTTCCAGGTGATCAAGATCACATCGCCGGTGAATGTAAAACTACAGCTTCCAACTCGCCCTACTATTGTGCATGTGAGCCGAATTAGGCCTTTCAAGGGGAATTTTGAGGAACTTCCTTCATTGTCTGCAGTACTAGTGGAGAGAAAGATGAATCTAAGAAAAATAATAAGAAAGGAGCAGATAAACAAGAGAACCAAGTTAACTGAGGAAGCGATCAGATATGCTATTATGCTCTTAGGCCACGCGTAAAAAGGAAGAGCTAATGTGAGTTGTATTTCTTTTGTTTCTCAGAAGGCATGACGTTCTGGTAAGACCAGCAGTTCCAGCGTCATGGGTTGCGCTGAAGAGGGGAGAGGGAAGGTGTGCACTATCTCTCAGCATAATTATTCTGTTTTGCTGTTGCAGCTTAGCTGAAGCCTTGAAGGTACGTCCTATATCAAGTGGTGTGTTGTTCTCGCGACAAGCGGTCGTAATTATGTCCGGACATCAATGGACCTTAAGGGTGGACTGTAATATTTGGGCGGTTGAAGACTAAATCTGTAAATTAGAGGATACACTTAATGAACTTCATTCCATGGTGGCTAATCAGTCAAGGTTTAGTGACATACAGGGGGAATATCAGCTACTACGATCAGCATTTGCACGCTTACAAGCTCAGCTGCGGCGAAGTGCAGGATTAATCCCGCACGTCCGTAGGAAAAGAGGATGGTTACACATAGGTGGCCGTATCCTAAAAACTGTTTTTGGGGCCGCTGACGTGGAAGATATTAAAAGTATTAAAGAAACGCTACGGCGGGTACAGGATAATGTGAATAGCAACCAGGGAATGCTAGATCTTCACACAACCCAATTAGAGAGTTTAGAGAAAGATGTAGTTAATAATACGCGCCAATTGCGAGCTTTGGCCATGACCTTGATGTCCCACATTAAGGCCGACACAACCAATCACGACTTGGTTATAATCAAGTACCGATTGGATAACATCGATTCACAGCTGATAATCGCTAAGCTGCTCCGTTTTCTTGCTGATAGTATTACGGAAGCCATGGAACTACAGGAGGCTTCGTTGCATGCAATGCGTGTGCACCTAACCCCGGTATTGTTACCTTCAGAACAACTTCGGGAAGGATTACGAAAAGTTCAATCGGAATTGCCCTCATCCCTGGAGCTACTGACGACGTTAACAGACGAACACTTAATTCTATACTACAAAATGGCCGCTGTTACCAGTACGTGGACGGGTACCCTGCTGAGAATTCATGTCATAATACCATTAACATGTAAGGATTGTAAATTTTAATGTTACACCTTGCATACGTATCCAGTGAAGTTGGAAATTTTGCAGAAATTCGTACAATTAACCATACGGGAAATACTGTTAGTGGTACGTAACACACAAGCTCATGTGCTCCTCACTGCACAAGACTTGCTGCATTGTCGAACAGGTCCAGTTACCATCTGCCCCGAGAAATTGTTACACACTGTTCCCAAATCTTGTGAGTATTCTCTATTCTGCTCTCAAAAGTTGCGGAGTGCCCTAAGGAAATTATAGCAGGCACGGTGCAGTTCTATCAGCAAATGGGTCGACATTGGGTATTTTCAGTAATGGAAAACACAGTCGTTATTTGCATTTGTTACGAGCAGGGTAAGCAAGGGAGTATGCAACGAATAGAATTGCAGGGGCAGGGACTGTCAATTAACTGCACACAGTGTGACATTTCAGGGCCAACTTTTCGTTTACCAGCCATGATTACTGGAACTACAATCATGAACATAACACACACATTGATCCACGTACCCGACCAACCGGTGCAATTCATCATGAAAGAAAATCTCACTCTTTTGAATAGTACATTAGACCCGACTTTTCTCGCCTCTTTGGACCAGATTCTAGCAGCTCAGGATGGACGTATAACTATGGAACATCTCTTTCAACGAGTGCATGAGTACCGTAATGAGCATAAGCAGCGCTTACTAGTTATGGGAATATCAACCACCACCACCGGTATTTTTATATTTGTCGTAGGATTAGTGTGCTATTGGCTCAAGAGGAAGGTAGCCCAAACCCCGTCCCTTCCATCCTTTAACCTAAGGGTGCAGACAAAATCACCGAACAGTTGTGAGGCACTGCAGCAGAACACTGAGTAATGTTCATGAACAAAGATTAGACTGAGGATAGAAGTGAATGAACACAGCGTAAATAGTGAATCAATCGCATTTTGTGGTGTTT
This sequence comes from Schistocerca piceifrons, assembly GCF_021461385.2. Lineage (NCBI taxonomy): Eukaryota > Metazoa > Arthropoda > Insecta > Orthoptera > Acrididae > Schistocerca > Schistocerca piceifrons. Next base: position 750,226,329 of record NC_060141.1, read on the forward strand.
GTGAAGTGAACTGTAGTTGTTTTGACTTTTTGGTTGAATTTTGGGATGAATTCTTTTCATACGAGGGAGGAATTGTAGAGGACAATATGTTATTTTTAGGAAATATGGCGCGAAATTGTGATTTAGTGTGTTTCAGTGCGCGATGCGCCAGCCTCACGGCAGGCGGCAGATGAAGACCGGCCAGCGCGTTATGCAGGTGACTCAGTTTTGCAATGAGCATCGGTATGTGTGTACATGCGCAGCAGCCATCAACAGCCAGAACACTGCATTAGCAGAATTACGCAGGTGTGGGCCGTGTGTGGCGCAGTTGCATTAGCCAACTCCTCAAGAACCTTCTAATAAACACGGCGCCGCGTAACTGGCAGATTCAGCAGCTGTTGCACTATTTAAGGGCATCAGAGGTTGGCATCGGCATTTGGTTCGACCGATTGGGCGATCGGTCACTGTTACGTCGTCGTCATCGGTGACACAGTCCCCGAGGACCGGCCAGCGCAGGGCATTGCCCACTGCTGCACCGGCAACTCCCGGCGTCATCACGAGCCACTGCGTCTGCATGGGGCGAGCCGGGCCGGACCTCGTGGTGCTAACCTCCTACCGCCTGCGCAGTCACTGACCGAGCTCGGCGTCACGGTCCCCAGGCTGCGTGCATCAGCATGTCTCCACAACACGAGTGGTGGGGCTGAGCTACCGGAAAATGTATTGGGAGAACCAACAATAAAGAGGAAGATTGCTATAAACAGCCACCTTCTTCTACCAAGCCACACCCTACAGCTCCGACCACATCACCCGCTCCAGTCATCCTATTACAGACCTCCGATATTGGGACTACATTAGCGAACAATCTAATCGAATGTCATGTGATCATTCTATGATGTCGGGGATAACATTGAAGAGACTACTGCATGCCGCACAATCGTACTACGTCGAAAACAGAATCCACTGCTGACGTTGTGTGGCACTGACTCACTAGAAAACAACGGGTCAGACACCCCGTCTTTGATTCCAGCCAAAGAGACTCAACACATGTAGGATTTGAAACTCACCTACACACAGTTCTTCCAAGCTAAAACAAGGTCTTTGGAAGTACTAGATTTACAATAGCACAGTGATTTCAATTCCAACAATGACATACCAACTATACGAGTTATCTCATTTGTCAATTTCATTTGTCTACTTTCGAATAACAGGACAACATCCACAGAATTACCATGTGCTTTATCAGGTGACATTGCTCCTCTTACTACCTAAGGATCCCTTAGGATCAATTAGGTGACCAAACCTTATTATTTAAGTAATATTCATACACTACTGGCCATTAAAATTGCTACACCAAGAAGAAATGCAGATGATAAACAGGCATTCATTGGACAAATATATTATACTAGAACTGACATGTGATTACCTTTTCACGCAATTTGGGTGCATAGATCCTGAGAAATCAGTACCCAGAACAACCACCTCTGGCCGTAATAACGGCCTTGATAGGCCTGGAGATTGAGTCAAACAGAGCATGGATCATGGATGGCGTGTACAGGTACAGCTGCCCATGCAGCTTCTGACTGGTATATAGTGACGAGCCAGTTGCTCGACTAAGACAATTGGTGAGTGATCTGGAGAATGTACTGGCCAGGACAGCAGTCCAACATTTTCTGTATCCAGAGAGGCCCGTACAGGTTCTGCAACATGTGTTCATGCGTTATCCTGCTGAAATGTAGCGTTTCTCAGGGATCGAATGTAGGGTGGAGCCACAGGTCGTAACACGTCTGAGATGTAACGTCCACTGCTCAAAGTGCCGTCAGTGCGAACAAGACGTGACCGAGATGTATAACCAATGGCACCCCATACCATCACTCCGGGTGATACGTCAGTATGGCGATGACGAATACACACTTCCAATGTACGTTCACCGCGATGTCGCCAAACACGGATGCGACCATCATGATGCTATAACAGAACCTGGATTCATTCGTGCACCCAGGTTCGTCGTTGAGTACACAATCGCAGGTGCTCCTGTCAGTGATGCGGCGTCAAGGGTAACCGCAGCCATGGTCTCCGAGCTGATAGTCCATGCTGCTGCAAGCGTCGTCAAACTGTTCGTACAGATGTATGTTGTCCTGCAAACGTCCCCATCTGTTGACTCAGAGGTCGAGACGTGGCTGCACGATCCGTTACAGCCATGTGGATAAGATGCCTGTCATCTCGACTGCTAGTGATAGGAGGCCGTTGGGATCCAGCACGGCGTTCCGTATTACCCTCCTGAACCTACCGGTTCCATATTCTGCTAACAGTCATTGGATCTCGACCAACGCGAGCATCAATGTTGCTATACGATAAACCGCAATCGCGATAGGCTACAATCCGACCTTTATCAAAGTCGGAAACAGTACCCATTTCTCCTCCTTACACGAGGCATCACAACAACGTTTAACCAGGCAACGCCGGTCAACTGCTGTTTGTGTATGAGAAATCGGTTGGAAACTTTCCTAATGTTAACACGTTGTAGGTGTCACCACCGGCGCCAACCTTGTGTGAATGCTCTGAAAAACTAATCATTTGCTTATCACAGCATCTTCTTCCTGTCGGTTAAATTTCGCGTCTGTAGCACGTCATCATCGTGGTGAGGCAATTTTAATGGCGAGTAGTGTATTTACAACCGTATACCTAATTATCTTATATAAAGGGTTTTATGCAGAAAATATGGTGATGCCCATTGTCTTCGTAGTCCAAATGGATTCATTACAGCTAGTAAATTATGTGTCGAATGAGCACTGTGAGGTTCCTCCATTGTGTTTGGAGATTGTACTTCAGTAATCTTGACTGGCTGTCAGTTCACATCCGGTTCGAACCAGTTTCTTTCGCAACGTCGTTGGTTGTTGTTTCCCGCAAAATTATTCCAGTTCTGCCTACTATCAGCTGGTGGACTGTCTCCACGTTGCCTGCCGTAAATGTGACTTCCTGAATTCTCCTTCTAACAACTGTTACTTTTGTCGTTATTTCTTTTTGGGTGTTCCATAAAATTTCCTTCTTTTCCTGTACTTCTTTCTCGTGTATTATGTGCTTCATAAGCGAAACTCTTCAATATTATTGTCACATTCACCTGACAGTATTTGGTGGAAGTGAAATCGTAGTTTCATGTGACAGAAACGTATCAATTCACTTGAACTGCAGGGTGCATCGAGAAACTGATTTTTCTTAATGACTGAGTCAAATAATTTCACAGGGCTCTTTAAACTCAACGATTAGAAGTCTGTACAACACATTATCTCCTGCTCTATCCTTTCCTATGTCGCATTGGAACAATAATTTGCGAGGAAAGCATTTCTAAATTCCTGGTTCTTATGACACTCTGTCACGTCCAGATATATTCATCTCGTTCGTACTTCGTCTTCCGTATGTCTCAATTGTACTTAATCTCCCTGTTAACCCATTAATGGCCAAAACTCTATCGGATCATTTTTTGCAAACTTTTATACATAAATACGTTACATTGAGTGATTAACTGAATAAAAAGTTGTTTTGAAAACTTTCAGTTTATTAGAACAAAAACTACAGACCGTCCCATTTTTGGGACATTGGCCAAATGCGCTATCCAAATTCACAACCTTATTCTCCATGCATAATATTGTAAGAAACAACACAAACAATAAATAAAGAATGTTTCAATATTATTGAATGTCTATTCAGTATGAAATGAAGCAAAACACTTGTCGTGTACACCAGCATTGCACCTATCACAAATTTTTGTTGTTTTTTTCTTGCAGTAAGCACATCTTTTCTGTGTTTTACTTGACACAATGAAATGATTTCCTGGATCTAGTCGTACATCTGTGCTCATCCGTCCTCCCATCAATTTGCTTCCTTGTTGTCCTCTGCGTTTTGGTACTGATCCTGTTTTCTTTGATAGGTAAAACATCCAAAAGTGAGAGCTTCTCTCTAAAGTACCGGCTACATCTTGTACAACAGACTCATTGTTCAATACATTTTTCTCAATGTCTTCTTCATCTGTTATTACATCTGCATCGGGTGGGATAATCGTCAATTCTACGTCATCATCTTCATCGTCACTCTCTTGATGGTTCACTAGTTCTACTAGAATTTCTTCAAGTGTAAGTCCACGTGGCATGTTTTTATCCTGTTGGAATCTTAAAATTCGAATAGAACATGAAAAAAAGCAGATATAAAGAACGTAAAATGCAATTCTCCTCTGTATAATACGTGTATACAAGAATAGGGCACATCAACAATAAATGATAGTGTAACATGCCATTGTCCCATTATTGGGGCGCATAAAATATATCGATATTGCACTTACTTGAAAAAATCTGATGTATACTTAATCTTAAATGGACATCCATATGTTCATAACAAACACGCCCAAACAACTAAATCACAGCTCATTGTCGTCCAGGAACTACCAGCAGACATACAGTGCTGCCAAGTGCGAGAACAAAAAATCAGCAACTATATAATTGTCCTGACGTGAAGTACTTAGAAAAAGTTATTTATTTTACATTTACAGACATTATAGCATTTAGTTGAACCTACAGGTGCAACAATAAAGTCTAAAAGCTGAATTCCTTACGTAGAAATGAGTAAAATATACGCGTCCCAAAAAAGGGACAATGGCCAGTAATGGGTTAACGTCTATTGTATTGGATTTCAACGCTCTTGACACATTCCTGTGTTTGTCTGATCTCAGAGTACTGTTCACTAACGTTCGTCTGTCCTCCCTTTATTTGCGTCAGGTTTTCCCGTTCCTGTTGTAACGACTCTATCCTTTCTGAATTAGGCGAATTTTTCTTTTTTTACTGTTTCGTGTACAATCTTCTTTCCATGCTAAATCCTTTTTCGTTTGTGTCATGGCACACCTGGCTATTTTAGCTTGTCTCTTCGCTACTAGTGCACCCTGCACCCTTTCTTGACCCTGATGCTTCTTTTCTAGCTCATTTTGCTTCTTTCTTCACGTTGTTTGCTACAACAATCAAGTTCGACGAAATCTTCTTTATTTCTGAGATCTCACCCTATTCTTGTTATTATTTTCTTTCAACGATCCTTCAAAATTCTTCCTTGCTTTTTTACACTTGGCATTTCTTTTTTCCTCCTTCTTCTTCTTTCCCTCCCCAGCTAAAACCAATTGCAAAACTGTATCTATCTTTCTGATACTCTCTTTATCCGCAACTGGTGTCCCAGTACGAGAACTTCGCGCAATGCGTCTTTGCTGTGGCAACTGATCTATCACTGTCATCATGGGAAAAATTTCTGATATGAACCACACAGTATCTACATGCTTGGAAGCTACCGCTCCGACATCGACACTCGCGTCCACTTCCCTCGCCTGCTCTTCTGCATTTGAAACAGACCGATCATTACGTCACCCCGACTACTTGGCCGTCCTGGCCGGAAATTAATTTCATCGTCAGTTCAACTTGCTAATCGATTCTTGATCCATTTCGAGAACGATTCTGTTCTTATGCCTTACCTATTCTGAACGTGGCTGACACCTGGTTAACATTCATTCAGATACGTGCACTAACTAAAATCGTACAGTTATCACTTGTTTATCCACAGAAAATGGCATAACACTTCACTGACACAACATGAAATATCAGTACCCAATTCAAAATGGTCAACGCTGTTAGCAACGAAGTGAACAAATAAATCAATAGTGGCACAGAAAGCATAGGCCGAAACACATATCAACTAAAGCTGGAAAAAATTTTACGCGTTTTAAAAAATACTCCCCAGTAACTACAACTGCAAAAAATAAATTCTGACCTCGTCTCAGAAGATTCTAAAGCTCCAAATCCTGGCCAAAGGTCGCCAATTTACATGAAGTGCGGTATTTAAAATGAGGCATGTAGGGGTACGTACTATAAATTTCTATCCCGAAATTTATGTCGGCGCAAGAAAACACCCTCCAAACAATGACCTATAATCTGTGTACAGCGGAATGAAATGCAAATTGTTATACGACCAGGCTCCCTGAGTATTTATTACCAATCTGAGGCAGGTTTGGATAGTTAAACGTACATTCATTTATAAAATTACCAGCATACGTCTAGTAAAATTAGGATTGGAAAAGTGGAGGAACGATTTCCGCGACTTTCCAAATGTTCAAATGTGTGTGAAATCTTATGGGACTTAGATGCTAAGGTCATCAGTCCCTAAGCTTACACATTATTTAACCTAAATTGTCCTAAGGACAAACACACACACCCATGCCCGAGGGAGGACTCGAACCTCCGCCGGGACCAGCCCCACCGTACAGGACTGCAGCGCCTCAGACCGCTCGGCTAATCCCGCGCGGCCGCGACTTTCCCCTTGATGAAATGAACAGATAGCGAAATCTAACAAATGAATACAAAAATTTAAAAAATGGTTCAAATGGCTCTGAGCACTATGGTACTTAACTGCTGAGGTCATCAGTCCCCTAGAACTTAGAACTACTTAAACCTAAGGGCATCACACACATCCATGCCCGAGGCAGGATACGAGCCTGCGGCCGTAGCGGTCGCGCGGTTCCGGACTATAGCGCCTAGAACCGCTCGGCCACTCCGGCCGGCTACAAAAATAAAAACGGTTGAACCTCACTGATTGGTGGCCCCCAAACTCTTTCAAGTATAGCGGCTCTTGCTGTTAAAAACGGGTCAACTTTACACGTGAACTAACTCCCTTGTGAAATTACTCTGCCTAAGCTGGGAAGATCTCACATGCACCCAACACAAACTGCAAGATATCTGATACAAAGCGCAGCGCATTGAACCAGAAGTATTCTGAAATGGACAGTCGACTGCCCCTGAGCCTGACCAAGTGGGCTCTGCTGGCCTAAGTCTCCTTCTTCTACGACGGCCAAGGGCGGAGTCCTTACTCTGTCTCCCACGGTCGTCTGTCCTTACACAGGCGAAGTTCTTACTCTACATTCGCTCCGTGAATTTCGACATTACTCCATATAGAGCAATCAGAAAAATATGTTAGAACACCGATGCGAGACTTGTTCCGCATATCTGCGCCAATCGTAACTGTTCTAGCATCACAAAATCCCCCTTCAAACAATTTTGAAGAATCGCTGCTAATATGGCATAGCACGCACCCAATCGCAGGTCATCCCGTCTGTATTTCTTCGGTCAGACGCTGGCGAGAGCTGACGCTATCCTAAAAATTCTTGTAGCCGACCACGCAGCTCCCCACGCCCACTCTAACCTGCGTTCTAGAGGTGGCAAAAAATAACGTAACTGACAGAAATAACCGGTTACTGAGAAGTAACGGTTACTGCGATAACCGTTCCTCTGATTCTGGCAGTTATTTCAATAACTGTTTAGTGTCAACAGTGCCTCGCGCCATCTGTTGACCGAAGATCGTACTGCGCATTTGGAAGGCGTTCTATAGACCATGGGAATAACTGTGAGACTGCGCGCCATCTGTTGATAAGAACTGTGTACTATTTCGTGGGCCTTCGTTACTTTTAGCATAAACAATTAAATAAAGTTAATGTCCGAGCCGTGGCTGATAGGAGCTGCAGTACAGGCATTAACAAGTACGGTCGTTCCCTTAAGCCACCGCCTTACGTGTTAATTTAGCTTGGACGGGTAGTACAAGGAAAGTTACTAAGGAATTCGAGCGACTATGGAAGTAACTGTCAGAGACCGGTATTCTCCTCTGGCAGTTATCGTTATTGGCTCGTAGTTCTAGTTCTCTGGTAGTTATCGGGCTACCACCACAGATAACCTGGAAGCTGGTAACGGAATAACTGTGTGTCTAGACGTTCCTGACTCGGTGACTCCAGTTAAAGGTCGTAGTTCCAGGTGATATTTCCAGAGAGGATAGTAACTGGAGCTAACAAATATTTTCGTACTGCTACGGAAATGCCGCTGGCCATCGCGAATGACAAACAACATGTCAGAAAGTATAACATAATACAGTGGAATATAATAATTATTATCCTCATCATTTGTCAGGAGATTGTCAAAATATGTGAATATATCACAGTAACTGCTAATATTTACAGAATTGGTACACTGACAGTATAAAACACAGTTACGTACTTTTAATAAATTTATCGTACACAGAATACCTGATCTTGCCTGTTGCAACCAAGTGCTGTCAAAACTGAAATATAGCAGAATTTTTACCTAAGCTGGTCTATCAGTCTCTGTTACGATATTCATCTACAGAGTAGAAGGAGGGGTCAATGGAAGCGTCTGATTCCACCCGTTTGCTTCGACGTAAAGGTGTTGTGGTGTGTGAATGTCATTACGGCACGGAGTTTATGAGTTGGTTTTTGTGTGTGTGTGTGTGGGGGGGGGGGGGGGGGGGGGGCTGTCGATCTAGGTTGCAGTGCCGGAATTTGCTGGTGGTAATTAATTTTTTTTTTTTTCTAGCTGTGATGCTTTGTCTATTTATGAACTATTGAATGTGATTTAATTTATGTAGGGATGATTGATTTGTGGACTTTTGGGATTGTGGTTTTATTTTTCGCAGTTTTAGGTGTTGGTTTTTTGGCATCAGTAGCTGTGGTGGACCTATATAGGTCACCGGAAATGACCGATTCCCATTTTCATAGTTGTGTGTGTTGATGTTTTAGTATCGTCATCTGAGGTTGACCTATGTAGGTCAAGGGAAATGTCTGATTCCAATTTTCGTACTTTTAGTTGTGGGTATTGGTGTTTTGGTATGGTCACCTATAGTTGACCTATATTGTTCAAGGGAAGTGTCCGATTCCTGCAGATTTTTGTTGGTGTAGCAGAATGCTGTATTTTTTTTCTTTTTGTTCTTCATTTTGTGTTTTGGGATCATGGTGTGTTTTTTTTACTAGCTTGTCCTCACCCTAAAACCCCCAACTTCCCGCAGTTGTCCCATTGGTTTGATTGTATTTTTGGTGGGAAATGTTATTGTATTATTTATATGTATCTTCGTGTTTGTTGCCATGTGTATGTAGTGACGTCATAGACACACTTAAAATAGCCATTTCCGGCATATTGATGATGGGTGGAATCAGACACTTCTGTATCAAATAGTCTTTCAAACACACTGTAAACGGTGCCTTATCTGAAACCAAGTTTTTAATGGTTGCTGACTTGCTGGCAGTTTATTGAAAATGCATGTTCCTGAATATTGGACCCCTTTTGGACCAAGGTAAGTAATTTTAGGTCTTTATGTAGATTGCTGTTCCCATTTCTAGTACTGATATTATGTATTAAGCTATTGGTTGGAAATACTTGTAACAAATTTCATTAAGGTATAAATATACTAGGAAGCAGTGGTTAGAATACAAAGTTCCTTGAACAGGTTCCTACATGATGTTCTTGAATTGATACCACAAACGATTTTTAGTACACGCTTTTACATGCGAAAAACTTCTGCTACGTTTGATAAGTTACCACAGAATATGCTCCCTTATGAAATAATAGAATGAAAATATGTGGTATGCCCTTCCCAACTGAATTTATTATCGAGTTGTAGTCCCAGAAATGTAACACTGTCAACCTTTTCGATCTGCATGTCTTCATATGTTATAAACATGCTGTCGCTGGAGAAATCGAGCAGTTTGCAAATCTGACATAAAACTTGGATTAGCGTACTCACACTTTCCCCAATAGGACTAGCTTTTACAGCACAGGAGTAAACGAATCTGTCACATTACGTATATTTTTTGTTGTATTACAAGGCTGTACACTTTATTCTATTATGTGAGCAGCACAAGAAATTAAGCTTCGAATTTAACCTACAGTACTCAGTTTACGTATTACTTCATACTTAGAAACGCACGTTGTTAACATTTTACTTAAACAGTGCTTTGGCGAAGTTCCGCGTACTTTCTGTCGCAGCTGCGAAGATAATATTTCTAATAGCGACCGATAACCCACAAACATATAATAGGAAACACTAATAATCGTTCTAACATCAACTAAAATGTACCCTGAGTTAATAAGCTGAGGTTATGACACGATTCATACGACATTCCTGCTATTTCACACTACTCGCAGTTATACTGATAACTAAACTGATGGATTCCAACTATGTTGTTATTTAACTGTCGGAGTATTCGGTATTCGCTAGCGAAAAATAACTTGGCAGTTATTAATAACGGTTAACGATAACGGTTATCAAAGAATAACTGGAACTGTGATAACGGTTACTCCAGAATAACCGTTTGGCCCACCTCTACTGCGTTCACTTCTCTTTCATCACAGTTTTTTCTCTAAAGTCGGGCTATGGGGACAGGACGTGGCGTCGCCGTTTCACTTCAGGAATGTTCGCCCTGTGATCAGACCATAAAATTTCGCTGGCGGCGCTTTGCGAGCCGTCCCAGGCTCCGACTGACAAATTCGCATTGCCCCGGCCGCCCGAAAGGCGCCGTGCTAATGCAGACCACATACTGTGCCAGAGGCAATACCTGCTCACACCCCTCCATCTAGCGAGCCCCCTGTTGCTTTTACAATCTGCGACCGACGTCATTCCAGTGCAGGAGTGCCACCATCCCCACTGGGACTTGTAACCGCTTTCCTCTGCCTGGTGAGGCAAAATACCTCTGTTCGTCAGGTGGCTATTCCCAGCATGCCTGGTGAGGCAAAATACCTCTGGTCGTCAGGTGGCTATTCCCAGCAAGCGATATTGTACTCAGAAAAATGCATTCGTCCACGAACGAAATCCAGAAATCAACCGTCGTCAATAATGTTTAAGATACGCACCTAACTATGCAGCACATTTAATTACCAAATTAACTGGTCGCATAATAGTGTCTGATATGCTGATTATGATCTTAAAGTAAAACGAAAATAAGTCTAAATGATGTGCTATGTATTAAAGTTAAGACCTAGACATTGTACAGACGGCACTCAGTTTCAGATTTGCAGCTGTGACTTTACACTGTGGTAGGCTGCAAACCGTAGACAGCAGATAATAATACCAAAGCCTTGAAAATAAGTTGTTGCATTTCTTCCTTTATACGCTGGAAGGTCACAGTTATGACAAATACAGGGTATCCCGCCTAAATTTTTTACCGTCAATATTTCGGATCCGACATGGATACTGAGAAATGGCTTTGAAGGGTAAGAATGTACGGCAGAGGCTCACGAAAATAAACACCATGAGCTGGATGAAGGAGTACTTTGTACCTTGGTTCACAGGGCCCACGTTATCTCAGTCCCCGAAAGTTTGGTAGCTGAGCTATCACATCTAGAAGTCACCTTTCGTCAGAATGGTTATAGTGAGAGGCAGATCAAACGTGCGTTGCGCTATCAGCCTTCTGTGCTAGGGGTGAGTGACGATAGCAACGAAGTGGCACCTAAGTCTACGGCTTTTTTTGCCTTACGCAGGAAGCATTTCTAACAGGATTGGCCGTATTTTGCGGAAATATGATGTGAAATGTGTTTTTCGACCACCTTGTAAGATTAAGGCCCTTTGGCGTCCGTAAAAGGTGATCTTGGTTTGCGTAAGGCTGGTGTCTATCGTATTCCTTGGAGTCGTGGCATGTCATATATTGGTCAGACAATCAGGACTGTGGAAGACTGGTCTATTGAACATAACCGTCACACACGTTTCCAACAGCCGAGCAAATCCGCTATTGCACAACATTGCCTTGATATCGGTCATCCTATGGAATACAACAACAAGGTGATTCTGTCTTGCACGTCCAGCTATTGGGATAGTGTCATTAAGGGAGCTGTTGAAATCAAACTATCAAGCAACCTTATAAACAGAGGTGGTGGATTTTGTCTAAATGCTGCTTGGAATCCGGCTCTGTCTCTCGTCAAAAAACAGAGGAACAGAATTAGGGCTACCTCACCTGTTTATTAATAGTCACTATCGATATTTCTGATGTTGGTAATCTTTGGTTGTGTGTTGACTATGCGGTTACTTGTTCTGTGTGTGGTATCTTCCTTGTTTCTCTTCTGTGTACCGAGGTATTAAATTCCCTTGCACATTGCTTCCTCCTTGCAGTCGTGCCCTGAGAATGGCAGGGTGTACTCCTGCCGAAATATCGGCGGTGGTCGACGACGTCACCCGGCAGCAAACCCGTAAATTATTTGAACATTCAATTCGACGGGAAAAGTTAAGGTCTCACCATCAAATATCCTAAACCATAAGCAAATATTGGTTTCAACACTAACTGACGTTTTTTTAAATGCACACCCCACATTATTGCATATGCACCGAATAACATGAGAAATCACAATAATAACGGCATTGGTTGCATCACAATACGTCAGTTACATCCCGAGAAATTGGAACATGAAGTTGATGCGTGAAATGAATGAGACGCATCAACATTGCACTTATCGCTATGCAAGCATGATCCACATGTTGCTCTTAATCGCGATGTGATTGATGTATTCTTACTTCCGCTGTTATCACGACGGCTGAAAGTAATAATAGGGATTCCTGCCACAAACATTGATATGTGCATAATGGAGTCCCACGTGCGTATTCTATTTATCTACATACAGACTAAGGGACAGTACCGGCAGGTGTACGCCGACCCACTACACCGCCCAGGTCAACCCTTTGCCTCTGCAGTTGCATGTAGGAATGGGCTACAATTGGGGGGTGCCGTGTGTGGGAATGGCTCACTATGGATCAAGTTGTCCTGTGTAGAAGTACAAACAGGTACATGGCAGCAGTGTACAGTACACTGTAATTGGTATCGCTGTTGTAATCGTGATATTAATTTACCTGTCCATCTGTTCTAGACATTCGATATGGTATTCACAAATGAGGAAATAGTTGACGTAATATTCCTGTATAAAGAATGTCACCAAGTGGCACATGTGTGGCACAGGTATATGCCCAGTGGTACCCTAGTAAACGTCATCTGACCCATCCCATTTCCATGAATACTGTTAGAAGGATTCACAGGCTGTGAAAGTTGTCTCCACAAATGGATCTGGAGCAGAGGCATAGCACGTGAATCAGCAGAAGCAGCTGTTCTTGTGGCCCCTGCAATAAATCCTCATGCAAGAATTCATGAAATGGAGAGTCAGAGGGGAAATCCTCAAACAAGGGTGATGTGTATTCTGCACAGCCATGGATACCATCCACATCATGAGTATTGGGACAAAGAAGTTTCTGGCCCACTCTGCATTGTTACCACATATGTCCAAGATGGCGGCGATAACGTCATCCAAGTTGGCGTCGTGTAGACTTGGCAACCACTCATGATGTCATCCAAGATGACGGCCATGACGTCACTCAAGATGGCTGATTTTGGTAGCAAGCTTGAATTTTGGCTGGAAGAGTGTCAATTGGGCTACCTCCACCCACCTAACGCCCTCCCCTCCTGCAGAAAAATGGTGGGAAGTTCAAATTCCAGCAGGATAATGCATCACACCGCGGTTATCTCTACCAAACAAAGAAAATTGCGGAAAGATAGGCCAGTTGGGCTACCTCCACTAACCTAAGTCACCCGACCGCCACTTCTTCCTATGAACTGGCAACAAGTTTGAATTTTGGCGGTAAACAAAGGTCAATTCGCATATCTGTACTAAGATAAGGAAATTATGCGAAAGAAAGGACATCTGTACTAACCTCAGTCACCCAACTCCCACCTCCTCCTAATGATTCGTGGGGAAAGGACTTGGACATAAGTTTTTATTTAATCATTTTCATGCAGTACAGCCATACAGAGTGTTCACCACAAGTTCCAGACTACAACTGACTTAGTACACAGCGCCACCACCAGAGGGCGCTCTCATCTGTGACATAATCCGAGATGGCAGCATACATTGTCTTCACCAATAGCTCCAGACTACAGCTGACTTAGGACATAGTACCAGCACCAGAGGGTGCTGTCGTCCATGACGTCATCTGATGTCACAACTACCATTATTCAAGATGGTGCCATAGATTGTGTTCACCACAAGGTATTGTACATATTGACACCACCAGGCAGCGCTACCGTGGACTTGGAATGAATTTTCGCGAATGCCACGTCCACCAGGACTTGGAAGGAAATAGTTAAAATCTCCACCACAATCCTCAACGACCGCCACGTTCCCTTACCAACCCATGTTGTGGGGCTAATGTACACTAACATGCACTAACGTGTAATAACGTGTACTAACATGCACTAATGTGTACTAGCGTGCAAGGCACATGACATCATCCAAGATGATGGGGGGAAATGGCAGGAGAACGACTCTGTCTATGATGGACATAAGTTTTTGTTTTGCAAGCAATGATCTACCACGAGATCTAGACTCCAACTGACCTAGTACACATTACTGCCACCAGAAGGTACTGTCATCCCTCCTGTGACCTAATCCCAGATGGTGGTCTGTAGGGGGAAAATGGCGTTAAAATGACTCAGGCTGCATTGGGCTGCTAGGGAGAGTGAGGAATGAGTGCACTCTATTTATATTGGAACATTTTATTTAGAGATGGAGTATATTTATCACACTGACACAAAACACTCGCCCTGATGTGCTTGGAGTCACAATACACAGTCCGCAGACACGCAAAAAACTCCTAATTTTCCGAAATAATTTAAGTACAGACCTACAGACTGCTCCTAAATAATGCAGCACAGTGATGTGTAGACACGCTCTGCACTCGTAAACTGTCCAAACAGCAAATGGCACAGCCTACAGGCCCGCTTACAAAATAATGCAATCAATGTACGCGAGCACCACCCTCTATTCAGCCACTGGTATACTGACCTCACAGAACTCCAAGGCGCAGACCCCCATATGCGAGTCATCTCTGGGCAGCACTTGTCTTTACTGCTGATGACAGAGTAGCTACAAACCTTCGCAAATCCATCTAATAATGTTCTCAATCTTATACTCATGTCACGAGACTATGTAAAAACAAGAACTGAGTGGACCTCGGAAATTGCATAGTGTCAAAATAATATTTAACACTCGCTTCCGTGATGTCTCAGCTTGTATGCACAAATATTCCTGTCCTAACAGAACCTGATTATGAAAATAGCGCAGAATAACATCGAATGCAGTCTTCCTCGTGGACCTAAAGCGGTACCCACACCATCACGTGCTACCCTTCCTGCTCTCAACATACGCAAATGCTCTCACCGCTATGTAGAGGCTCCTATATCCCAGCACAAAGGATGTGAATGAATTGAGCATTATGAACGGCTCTTATCGAATTTAACCGCCTAATTACTGTTGTCATTGGTATCGAAGCACCATCCACCTTTTCTATCTGGGACTATCGCTAAATTGCATAGACAGTTATACCCACAAAGTTGTTTACAGATCATCAGATACATACGAGACTCACAAGGATCTTGGAAGCCAGGAACATGTTTGCCAGTGTAAGTACAATTAATTACTACTATTGCTGCTACAGTCTGACATCGATCTCCTCTTGACGACTGTGGTTGTTGAATGAATCTTAATATATATAGGGCACAGAATTTGCCACGTAAAAAATCTCTCCCAGTTATCAATGTGCTGAATCTATATGTCCCTCACAATAGGACACTCGTCATCCTCTCCTGTCATGTTCCAACATAAACCACAGTAACTTTACAATGCAATATATACACATTCTGCACAACATAAGCCACAGTAACAATACAATTTAATATATACACATTTTACACAAACAGTCCAATTATCTTTTATATCTGTACAGTACCCGAAAAAATTATCATATGCCTACACTCACACCGATCATATGTCACAGTGCTGCTCAGTCCTAGGGAAGCACCATCCGCCTTTTCTTTCTTTCTACAGACATAACATTCAGCAGCAAAAACTATTTTACACTGATCGCCATATTGCACCGAGAATTAAACCTCGCAAAGTGCCATACATATCATCAAATACGGAAAGACACCTACTCAATTACACTGTTCTTGCACTGGGGCCAGGAGCTTGAATATTAGTGCGTGAAAGCGATCTCCAACTGAGCAATATATCACCACATACAGTGTCGACGTAGTAAACATACAATTCATATCCTCCACCATACAAAATCATCCCTTTCACATGAGAAAGCCATCAGTCGACTGATTGAAGTCACTCTCAGGACTGTTTCCCCCTAGACACAAGCATGTTACTGTTTATGGTCCGGGTCCGGACATGCTTCCCTGCTTGCTTTTTTCTACACCCATCTCCAGACTCTGGGATTACGAGAACAAATGTATTTTCTCATGGTTTGCACACACAGAAGTATCCTGCCGATCGTTCACGCAACATAATTCCGAAGATGCGGACTGGGAATTTTTTCAATACAAACTCCAAACTTTACCTAGGTGAAGCATGCTCTAGATCGCTGAGTAACTAGAAACAAACAGACAAAAATCATATTTCCACCTGCAGAAGCAGTCAACAGAACAATCTACACGGGAGGGAATAACGGTCCAGTGCAAACGCCCCTCCATACATAATCTTCTCAAATTTCCACTTGATCACGAAAGCCGCCCAACACATACTAAGCCTTAGGTCATTTCCGTTCCACAAACACATACCTTATAAACCTGATGCTCAAATGCGAACATATCATACACCCACCACTACTACTAAGCATAATACTTCGTCAGTAGCTGACTGCCTACGATACGAAATAATACTGACCGAAAATCAACGATGGGTGTGCATGTCTTTTACATTTCTTCCTGCCAGTGCTACCACTGTGTCTTAGAAAGAGAGACTTAATCGACCAGATGTTAAAAAAAAAACAATCGCAAAAACTACTGCATCTTACTGTCACAAGCTATCTTGGTTCTACAAGTGTACACAAGTATCCATGTTAAAAGCTATACCCGCTTTACAAATCGAGGTACGGCATCGCCTCTGAATGAAGTGGTTTTTTCCAGACAAATACCGTGATGGTGATCGTAGGAATGTCTATTAGCAGACAACGATGCAACCTCGTGATAAAATTACCGCATTTTGGAAGTGATTTGGCTAAGGAACGTGGTATGTAAGCGGTATTTGCCACTCCCTCAAACCGATAATTCTATAGTATTTGTAGCGCATTCTATCTTGAGTCCCTATCAGACGTTCTGCGATACACACAGTGAGTTATAGACGATGACTGATTGAGAAGGAACACAAACAATAGTAGTAGATGATGTGCCGATTGAGGTCATAAGAAAATGTACACTAGCTTCTCAGATCTCTAGTGTTATGCTATCCGCTAGAAATGATGTCTGGCATTTGGAAACAGCTCTTTCCATTCAAGCACATAACCTGCGTTGGATCCTATTGACAATTCCTTTAATGATTACAACTACTACTCAGTCATATTTCCGGCGCTCTCATACCTCGCAACGAGTCACCTTCCTTGAACCTGTCTGCTACAGTAAAATTAGAACCTGATTTTAGCCAGTTCCTACACATCCTGCACCTGCGCCCATTTATACAGCTTCGCGCATGTGTTCATACCATTTTAAGTCGGAACTGAGCGGTAGTCGGAGAAAACCATACCCACCACCTTCTGCAACCAGTGTACAAACAGAACGACCTGAGTTAGTGCGACAGGAGCATGTTTTGACCATTCGATGGAAATGCGCGCATTGTGGTGCATTCCCAAACTACATAGAAGTACTACAGATCCGCATCAATTCAAATCTATCACCCCCAACATGCTATCATCGTTATTCTCTACCCCCAAATAGAGAAAAATTAAGTATAGAAGTTCCACTACCTTCATCTAGCTACGGTGGGGCTCCAGCACGGAGATGAAATTTCACAATACTCCCCAGATAGCACAGTTTGCAACCATTCAAGCATTCCTAACGGTATACACAGTCCCTCTCCGAATTTACACCTCAAACTGCTGCTGTTTCTGTCTCCTGTATCTTACAGCGGATACCATAACACACCACACATTGGCTGATTTTAAATAAAAGGCACTTACAACATAAGGAAACCGGAAGAGTTTGCTCGCTTTGTGCAGAGTCCCCAAACTACAGTCCGAAGGTCATTCATAAGCTCTACATTTAGACTCACTTTTCACACTGACGGAATGTAGCCAACAGCGCGCCAATCCATGGATGGGATGGGAAAGACACCAGCGATGAACCCTAATAATAAGCATCACAGTTGATAGCGCGAAGAATTTTACCAATTTTACAGGAACTTCAACACCGGTCATTGATGTGACAACATGTCTCCCCAATTTCAGTATCACAGCTAAACCAACCCTTCTCCACTCTGGGAGTACCATTGCAAACGTAGTTATGCAGTTGTGCAGTACATCGATTCAGTGTTAATTCTCGAACACATAAATCATCAAAGTATACCAGACAGCGCTCCACTTTTTTTTAACACCTTGAGCATAATGATTAATCTACAATATATCTAGCTCTATGTGTCTTAGGATAAAATTAGAAAGTGAAGGACCCTCCTCACACTGTCATTGACCAACCAACCATGGAACACCATTACCAAATTAACCTGCAACCGTCCAGAAGAAGACCGCTACACTCCACGTCTCTCGAATGAATTGAGCTTTCCGACTCCTCACTGACCCATGAGATTTCTCGAGATGCGCCCATGTCGAGCAGCTTAACACTCCTTATCAATGTACAGTAACAGTGTTGTGAAGTAATAGCAGACCATAAGAACAACAATAGACGATAGATTTTTATGTGTGATGGTGATCGAGACAGATGGAGATCGACACATTTTTACCTAAGTCAACCAAGCTATCAACTCTATTGTTCTAGAGTCTAGGATTGGTACCTGGAAGGTATCGGCAAGAATGAACATAAACACACGTACTCCTAAGGCTACAACGATCTGCTCTTAAAACGGGCTATAATGTTAGATCGTCTGCGTCTTCAACCTATCAGTCATATGGAATTTAGCGCTGCTAGTATTCCAATGTAAGAAATATATTTCAAGCGCATGACATATGGCCTCCTGCCTGGTTTCTCTAGGATAAGCTATGTCATCGAACCGTAAAACGAAAGAACATTTGCTCTGTATGATACGAGCACAATATAGCTTTCCGGAGTCATATGGTGTCCAATTGTTCACATCCGACCACGGTTCAGAAATTATATGATGCCTGCATCATCGTCAGTAGCGGGGGATACCTCCTTCAAGGAAACAGATAAATGCATAGCAGCAGCCTCTGACATGTGAAAATTACAAGTCATTCCGTCACTAACTTTGTATACAGCACATCTGGTGGGCAAATGTGCACACGGGGATTGCAGCGCTTCACAAGCTCCTATCACTAACTTTGTTATGACGTTGAAGTCTCGATTTTACACCCAATATGTGACGGGGGGCTTGCATAAATCAAAGTTTGTTTAGAGGAATGTGTCAAGTTTCATCATACATGAGATGGAAGTCCTCTGATGACCGACAGCTTTGCTGACCACATACAGAACACATGGCTATATACGAGTAGAACGCAAGCTATGTCACGCGACTGATGCATCCGGATAGAACACTGGAAAGAAACTGACATGCAGCAACTTCTCCTTCTGTAGAATGCATCAGTCAAGCATTAAATCGTACCTCGTTACAGCTCTATCTCAATCAATCGCCCCATCCACTCTCTGTTATCCTTTAATGCAGATGCAAGTAAGTGTAAAGTTGAATCGTTCTCAGTCATCCTGAAAAGCATCCAATACTGTAGTCAACTCGCGTGTATCACTGGTACCTCAATAGACATACAGTGTAATACTGCCTTGACGGAAAAAAATGACTGCCTCCCTGATTCCCTTAGTTTCGATGTTGACGTTTCCTCAGATTCCTCCTGTTGCCGCATACTTGTTCCCATATAGGAATAGTTCGGCGCGAACCAAAAGATACGCAAGTACTTCCTCAATTTCCCCACATTTTGGTGTATATTCGGTCAATTTATACCTATTCCCTCATCATTTTTCGCAATTCTATCGATTTTATGTCACATCTATCCATGTGATCATGACATAACATCTGGTTCTATGTTCTAAAATTGCTGGTAAATGTAGCACAGCTTCCATCACCTAGCCCAAAAGCACTGATCAGGACGTGTAATATAGCACTGTACTCCACTGTATCCAGTCACCTCCACATTCGGAGAGCGTTTGCTCTGTTTTCTGTATGTCTGTGTGAAAACTGTTTTGAGCATCGTACTTGAGGACAAGGAACTTGTTTATATGGTGATCCCAAGACCCTCGATGGCACAGGACATCTGTGGGATATATACGGCTTTCGATGTGGCAGGAAATATGTGAAATTTTCAGATCTAGTTCTGTTGAATAAGTACACTGCCAGCCTTCGCTTCAGAAACAATATAATCAATCTGCAGTCATTAGATCATTAGAAGATAATCAATTCTCTCTGCCAAGGTTTTCCACAGTAATGAAATACATCTGATACAATTCAGAGTATTCAGATGTTGACCATCAATAATTCTAAATCCTTCTGAATTTTGTTTTATATTGTGTTCGTTCATTTTATATGCATGGTGAAAAAATGTTGTGTTTTAAGAATTCTCGACAGCTGCTCATTATTGTAATGAGCCTCAGTTGTACGGACGACTTTGCTAGCGACTACACGGACGGAGACTCTCTCATTTGCCGAGAATATGGATAGCATAGCCTTCAGCTAAGTCAATGGCTACGACCTAGCAAGGCGCCATTAGCATTATATTGCATGTATCTAAAGAGTCTAACTTGTATCGTCAAGAGCGATATACAAATGATGGATTAAAGTTAAGTATTCCAGCAGCTACATACTTTTCTTTATAGCATTCATCAAGTATCCTGTTTCAGACCTCACGCCATCCTGCGTGAGCTTATAGCATGCATATCGGTCTCCTCAAACCACACTGTGTCGGCACTTCTGTCGTCACATCACCCTCCCATCAGCATCAGGCCATGCAACACTCTGCTACTGCGCCAACGTCCAGTGTCGACGGTCACATGCCCATTTCAGTCGTTGTTGCCGATGTCGTGGTGTTAACATTGGTATATGTATGGGTTGTCAGCTACAGAGGCTGATGGTTAGGAGAGTTTGGTGCACTGTGTATTCAGGCTCAGTTGTACTCTGCCCAGTATTAAAGTGTGATGTTAGTTCCCCCACAGTTCGCCACCTGTCTTGTTTTACCGGTCTTCCCAGGGTACAATGTCCAAAATCTGTAATGAGGGGTGGCTGCCCAATCGCATGAGGTCTGGACATGGTTCCACCTTGGTTTCGCCATGTGTTGAAGACGCTCACCACTGCACTTCTCGAACACCATACAAGTCATGCAGGTGGCGAAATTCTCATGCTGAGCCTCCATGCCACCACAATCTGTCCTCGGTCAAACTCACACACAATGTGCACCTTCCCCATTGTACAGGTGGACATCACTATTGATGCTACATGCACTGTACATGTGCCTAACAATCATTCCTCACCAGTTGACGCTGCTATAGCCTGGACAGTTTTACATCAATAGTAGGTCAGTAGTCGTAAGGTTGTGGCTGATCAGTGTAGGGTTAGCCGTGCTCAGTGGAATACTGCACTCCACAGTCACAATAAACATTACAGTTGGGTTGATGTCACCACAGCAGGGAAAGTCTCTTGCTATGGACGACACGACTAGGGGCCGGTTTTAGCGAAACAATTACGCCTCAAAGTGATATAAATGTGTCTGAATTATGAGGCAGAAGCATTCTCATCATCGGAGTCTGGCAGCGCCACCATGGCACCAGGGCCATGTCGGACAGTGTGACTACTGAACATGGCCAGCAGCAACCATGAGCTCTAATCCAGACAGTGCCTGTCACCTCCACACCAAGTTTCTCAAACGACTTCACAAGGAGAGCTCCCCAGCAGTGGGATCGAATTTCTGAAACCATCCACATGGTTACGTATGTTAAGAACCTAGGTATCACACACTTCAGCAATTCACTCTGGTGGGCCTTCATTTGCGAGTAAATGATGAAAAACTTTTTCGGAATTTTGTATGGTACCCAACAGCGTTAAAAAAAGTGTACATTACATAGTGTGGTTGCGTGGTTTAATGGACTGGATAATAGCTTCACATGCAGGAGATTGTGGGTTTGAATCTTGTCAGGTGTAGTAATACTTTTTATTTTTAAATTTTAATTGAAATGACTTTGGTCATCATTTTTATTCAATTAATTACTTTAAATGTAACATATTTTCCATTCCTTTCTCACACCATTTTAATCACTGTATGAACCTTTCCATTTGTTTCATTTTTTCTTTATATCATTCTTTTTCCAATAGGAATTTTTGTGAATGTGAACTTCATTACATTTATCTATTATAATATTCAATTATTTGAAAATTTCGACCTATTAGTTAGAAAACAAAAGACGAAGTAATCTACATAATTATATACATATAGTTAAATTCACATTCACAAAAATTTCGATTGGAAAAAGACTGACATAAAGAAAAAAATGAAGCAAATGAAAAGTTCATATAGTGATTAAAACGATATGACAAATGAATAGAAATAAAAAAAATTACATTTAAACCAATTAACTGAATAAAAATAATGATAGAAGTAATTTCAATAAAGATTTCAAAATTAAATAATTTACTATACCAGACGACTTTCGAATCCACAGCTTCCTGCAGGGGAAACTAATATCCTGTCCACCACACCACATAACTACACTATGTAGTCTGACTTTTTTAGTGCTATTGAGCATCATGCAAAATTCAGAAAATTTTCGTCAGTTACTCGCAAATGAGGGCCCACCATGGTGAAACGCTGCAGGGTGTGATACCTGGGATCTTAACCTACATTACTGTATATTTGGTGTCAAAAATTCGATCCCAACGCAAGGGTCATCACCCCATTTGTGCACCAGTGCTGTCAATGTGCCCCTGCTAACACCAGCACTGAATCCTCAGGTGGGACTTCGTGCCATGGTGCCAGAGAATAGTGGGTCGAATCCCAAGCACAGCAATATCTGTACTGCTCTCACCACTCTGATTCGTATTGAAAGGGTGTGTACATATTTTTATTTATTTATTTGTTTCTCAAGGCACCAGCAGACAATTTTCATTGTATAGATGTGGTCACATTATACACAATTTCCATTATATATATATATATATATATATATATATATATATATATATATATATATATATATATCACATGCTCAGTTCACATTTTCAAAATTGTATGCTCTCACCATTATACTTCAGTAGTGTACACTATGCATTGAATAATCTCACTACCTTACACTCAGGAAGCCTCACTTTGTAGCAACATGTGTTTGAAACAAACCAAAAAGGAAAAGCAGCAACAATATTGAGCCACATCGCTGGTCGATCATCATCGATCTGCTTGTTATCTTTGGCGCGTCCCCGGGCATGAGCATCTTTGCGTTTTCGGCGAGAGGCAGTCGGTTTGGGGCGGCCGGTGAGACTGGCGGAGTTGTGGCTCGGGAGTAAGCACATGTGTGATGTCTGTTACGCTGGGGCTGTTTGCTAATCGTGAAACTCCTGCGGCGGTTACTGGTTGCCTGGAAGGCATTTCATATAAACTGTGCCAAGCCTCGCAGTGAGAGGGGAGTCCGGAGCTGGTGTTGACCTAGAGGATTGTACAAATTGAGGTGCCTGTGTGAGAAACACAGCGTGGGCCTGTTGGTTGCTTAGTCCTTCTGGCAGCCACCGCAAGCGGATGTTCGGCCGGAATGTCTACAGTTTGTGGTGAGCATAGTGTGAACAAGTTCTCGTAGGATGTGCTCCCAGCCTGACTCTTAGCCTGTGTTATTTGTCGATGCCGACCCCTTGTCTGTTACTGCTTCTGGGTGTCCTGTAAGATTTCACAGCAAAACTGTGTTTTTGTGGCATTCTGTGTTTCTGGCTCAGCCTCCGCCCAGAAAGGGGAAAGAGTTGTGCCTCAACTGAAAGGGAGGGGGGGGGGGGGGTTCGATTGGACATCTTTTGGAATTCCTTAATGCTGTAATTTAAACATATAAAAAAAAATTGTTCTTTCAGAATAAGCGCCTGTTTCTTTGGGACACTGCAGTTCAAACAGGAGTGGCGTAATGTTAATGAGTATTTGTTATTCGTCAAATGAAGTGTATTTAATGTCTTGCTGTTTTCTGGGGCACGCAGCTGTGCTATTGAACTCATTTTTAAGTGTTCTGTCGGGTGAATGACTGCTCCCCACTTCAGTGTATTCTTTTGAGTAGTATTGTACGGTTTTTTTGGATATTTGTCAGTGGGGTGTATTATTCAATTTTGTTTTTCTCTTTCTTTTAAATTACGGTGAATTGTTTAGTTTATATGGTTATTGGCTTAACTCGCGCTTCACACACTAAATCAGCTGATATGGAAATTGTTTTTTTTTTATTCCTGTTTAATGTCAGACAGAGTCAGATGTAACTTTATTTATGTTATTTGAAATAAATGTGTTGTATTAACCTTAATGAATTATGTGCAATCGAAGTAAGGGACCCAGTCCTTCATTAGTGCTTAACAGTGGCGTGTGGTTCGGGTTGTGAGCCCCGTGTTCGAACCAAATATATTACATGTATTTTATATTTATGCAGCTCGTTGCTCGTGGTCTTGCGGTAGTGTTCTCGCTTCCCGCGCACGGGGTCTCAGGTTCGATTCCAGGCGGGGTCAGGGCTTTTTCCTGCCTCAAGATGACTAGGTGTTGTTGTGTCGTCTTCATTATCATCATTTATCCCTACTACGGTCGGAGGAGGGCAATGGCAAACCACCTTCGCTAGGACCTTGCCTAGTACAGCGGTGCGGGTCTCCCGCATCGTCCCCTACACTATGGGACCTCGTCATCATTTATATTTGTGCTTACTGGATTAGGGAAATACATTTTATGCTGGCCTCTCTGTTTGAATAAGGTTCTCTCCACTGTTTAGCTTCTAGGTATTCATTTAAACTATATAGGGCTAAGGAGACTAAGCAGCCTTTTATATTGTTTCTGAAAACGGATGTCTTTTCAACACTTTTTATACTGATTGGTAATTTATTGTGTAAAATGCGCCCAGCACTTATAGGATCTTTTTCGGATAATTTAAGCTGCTTCCTGTGTAGATGGTAATCATCCCCATTTCTCATATCGTAATTGTGTATATCTTTTTTCAACTGGATAGCACTATTTGCATTCACATGCATAATTGTTTCAAATCATTTATAGTGAGGGGACTGTCATGATATTAAGTTCCCTAAATTTATTTCCACAGGACTGTTTTGGGATCAGAGTTGCAAACTGCATTTAACGGCCTTCTTTTGAAGCATTACTAACCTATAGATATGCATATGTGGTGCATTTCCCCAGACTAAACTGCAGTATGATAAGTGGGCAAGGAGGGGGGGGGGGGGGTAAACTAGACCATAGTACATTCCTAATAGCGTGTTGTCAGTGTTGACTGTCCTAGACATCTCCCTCATTAAGAATATGTTTGAGCATACTTTGCTGATGTGGTCCTCCCATGTCAAATGCTTATCAACGATGACAATCAAGAATTTGTAATCCTTGACTTCTTTGAGAACTTCATTACCCAGTTCATGGGAAATATTGTCAGACTCTGCAGTTTTATTTGCTTGTAGTTGTATGTAAGTTGACTTATTCGCATTTACAGGCACATTGTTTTCACTGAAATATTTGTCTCATTCAGATTTGCAGAGGCACTAGATCTCATTTCTTTTACAGAGTCACTTTTTACTGCGAGTGAAGTGTCCTCAGTAAACATTGCTACTTTGTCATCTAGTGCTGATGTCATATCATTTAAGTACAGAATGAAAACAAGCGAGGCCAAAACTAATCCCTAAGGTACACCATACTTAAAAGTGCCAGAAAATTAGCGTGTATGTTTACAATAGCGCCACTCGTTTTATGTTTTACTTGTACACACTGTTCTCTGTATTCCACAAATGACTGTATGTTGTCAGCTGCCTTACCCTTGAGACCGTAATAGTTCAGGTTGTGGGTATCCAAACGTTGTTGCATTTCTCCCTCCACCCACCGATACTTGTTTGTGCACATGCAGCTGTCCCCGGTGGGTCAAAACTAATGGTTGGATTACCTGGAAAATGGCTTCATACGGTGTACCGTACTGAACCTGTACCTACATGGGGAAAATGGGCTCATGGTGAGTTGAAACGCACCTACAGGAATACGGTTATAACGGAAAATAGGTTACAAAACGTTAGCGAAAAACCGAATTTTGAAGGTAAAGCTTATGTTAAAAATACAATAAATGGATCCTTAGATACTGATAATTTGCACAATCGCAATAAACCTGTTACTAAAATTACATAGGAATGAAGAAAAAACAAAGTAGCGGGAGCGAGATTCGACCCAGAGCCCTCTATCTCATGAAACCAAGCGCTTACTCAGTCGCTTGTTTGCCAGAGACCACACACTAGTACATAGTGTGACAGTTATTGAACTATTTGAAAAAACGTAAATTAGTTACAAACTACGGCGTGAACACACTTTCTACTGCATGTAAACGTAACTACAGATATTCGGATTTAGGTTATGACATGTTCGATACACCAGCCATTATTGGCGATGATGTGGCGCAGACGAATAGCGAAATTCTGCATGATCCGCTGAAGTGTCGGAACATCAATGCTGTCAATTACCTCCCGGGTGGCTATTTTCAACTCAACAATGGTTTTGGGGTTATTGCTGTACATCTTGTTTTTAATATAGCCCCACAAAAAAGAGTCGCATGTGTTCAGATCCGGAGAATATAGCGGCCAACCGGGACCCATGCCAATGGCCTCTGGGTACCCCAGAACCAGAATACAGTCCCCACAGTGCTCCTTCAGGACGTCAAAAACACTCCTGCGTCGATGGGGTCGAGCTAGGTCTTGCATGAACCACATGTCGAAATTAGGGTCACTGTGGATAATGGAGATGAAATCATCTTCCAAAGCCTTTCACGTACCGTTTGGTTGTCACCATTCCATCAAGGAATAGAGCACCAGTTATTCCGTGACTGGACAGAGCACACCACGCAAACACCCGTCGGGAGTGAAGAGACCTCACGATCGGGAAATGCGGATTTTCAGTCTCCAAAATGCGCCAATTTTGCTTATTGACGAACTCATCCAAATGAAAGTGGGATTCGTCGCTAAACCAAACCATACAGTGCAGACTAATTCCCATCATGCCCTAAGGCCAACCGTGCAGTTATAATGTCCTAACGCAAACCTTTAAGAAATTATGACGATTTTATTTCCTATAGTTCAATAGCTATCATCCTATATGCCTAAAGCTTTCAAACTCGGTTCTCTCGAAAATGGTTGAGAGTTGCGGCTTCCTTCTCAAATATCTTGAAGTCCTAGCCACGATCTACACCGTATCAATATGAATAAAATCGGTGGGAACAAGTACGTACGGTCCCCTTGTGAGGGGCCATTCCAGGCCCCGTAGCCAACAGAAGTCAAACATCCCTGGTGTTGCGCCCATGGCCTAGAGAGGTCGCCGGCCGCCCGTGGGCCGACCATCAGTAATGCAGGGTACCTACACAGCAGCCTCACGCCACAGTGGAAGCAACTGCCCGTACGTCAGTGCCAACCATGGTCAACAGGGTGAGGTGTGTGTTGCCTCTCTGAGCCACGAAGTTGTCTTGCCTCTCTGAGCCACGACAAAGCCTGTACTGAGATTGAAGAAAGCCTTCTTTATCCTCAGCAGTGTTTCCACTAGGCCCTCCACATCGTCACCACCACCACTTACGCCTCCAAGTGCAACTGTACTATTCTTTGTGGTGTATTGGTTTTTATCGTGCCACGTTAGTGTGCTCTGTAACAAGTTTCCCTGACGATATCCACCTATATTTATTACACAGTAGTCACCACGGTGTCTTCCCCAACCACACCAGCGACGTCAGTGTGGACCCACTTGGGGGAAATTCCAGGTCCACCAGTCACTCTGATGACCAGTGACCACCCCTGTGTGGTGACCGCACTCACAGCTGGTGCCACATCCGTCAGCGCTAGCTGCACTGGCTGGCTACTTATAATGCCACATACCACCACTTCATATTGCACTCCCCTAATTAATTGCAGTTTGAAGTAGCACCAGATTTCGTTCTCAATTTTTTGCATTAAACCCAATTTGTTGCAAACTATTGCAGTACATCTTTGTGGTGAATCAGTCAGCAAAAGTTCAAGATAAGAAATATACGTATACATAAAAATAACATCTAACCTAGACAAGCAAATACCATCATAAGGACCAAACATATCTTAAAAAGTTCCTTTTCTGGGTTTCATCTAAATAACAGACAACGTTAATAATTTGAAATCATTTATGTGTGTGGCTAATGGAATTTCTATACATGATACAAATATTCTCTGTAACTTCTATGAAAACAGTCCAAGCTTTGTAGAGAAATATCCCAAGTGAACAGTTGCTGAGATCAGTGGACACAGAAATGGCACTCAATTTTCGTCGAGGGAATTCAAACTTTTCCATTAATGAAATGGCAAATCCCACTTCAAAACTGCACCTTTCGCCGTAAAGCAAATGGGTTCGCTGAAGGATGTGTAAGATCACTGAAATGTCACATGACAAAGTTAACATAGCAGTATAATAAGGATAATGCCTTATTAGTTTTTCTCTCAGGGTACACAGCCACGTGACATAAAATCACTGACATTATAAAATCACCCGCACAAGAATTTCATCGAAAGACACATCGTACATAATCGTCAATAATAAAGCAATTTGTTCGTCTACAGACCACAACAGTAGAGAACAAAGTTTTTCGAAATCATTGATCAAGGACACATTACCATTTACAAAAGCTGAAAGAATCATGGTTACCAGCCAAAGTGATACAACAGGTCTGAAACATAACGTACAGTGTCCAAATCAACAATGATATTAAAGCTGTGGAATATTAAAGGTGTGGATTAAAAAAAAACCTTGATAGCCAAGATCGCAAATGTAATTTTATTGATTGCTAGTTTTGGTTTATCTACCAGCCATCATCATATGATAATAATATACATCGATTAGGGCACAACTGCCAAACAGTGGCACACATGGTCATAATTTGTGTGAGCAGAATAGTTTTTTATACAAACCGGTGACAAGAATGAAGTAAATAGTCAAGAATAGAAGGTCTCATATTTAATGCACTCTGACAAAATCAGACATTTTCTTATGTGGACACTGAAATCATGCACGCCACACTCTGTGATTCGAAAGTGACATCATACACAGTAACTGTTATGGACGCTGTAGAAAGAGATACATGTTCCACACTAGAAACTAGTAGCACGTAACCTTCATCTGTAAAAATAAACATCATTTGTCACCGATGACACAGGCCTCGGTAGACCAGGAAGGGCCCATGCTGCCTGTAGACTGAAGACGTGACTTTTCTGCCAGCTTGAAGACCAGCAATAGGCAGAGTGCCATAAGGCACAAGCAGCTGACATAGATCTAGACTGTCAGGCTCTTAGGCTGTAGCCACAGTTTGTGACTCACAATGGCTTTCTATGCAGATGTAGGAAATGATGGATCCCACATTGAAATGATGGATCCCACATTGTTCAGAGACGAAGTATTGTAACAGGCATATGATCACCTTTTGGAGAGTCGTGAGGGGTATAGAACGACAGATAGACGTGCAGCCAGAAATTTTTGGCCGAGGCCCGAAAAACAAGGAGCTGAACACTGCATAAAAGACTGTGTGCCATGTGCGTAAAGAACAGATCTTATTCACCAGCGTTTGCCGTTACAATGGTTGCCAGAAGCGACAAAACACTTTCAGATGCTTAGTTTTGATATTCTTGGATCATTTAATAGCACAGCAGCTGGAAATAAGTGTATTCTAACGGTAGCAGATCATTTCTCGCAGTTGGTAGCAATCATAGCGATTATGGACCAGCGAGCAAGCACATTCCCAATCGCGATGGTTAAGAATTGGATACTAACATTTTGTGTTCAAAAATGGTTCAAATGGCTCTGAGCACTATGGGACTCAACATCTTAGGTCATAAGTCCCCTAGAACTTAGAACTACTTAAACCTAACTAACCTAAGGACATCACACACACCCATGCCCGAGGCAGGATTCGAACCTGCGACCGTAGCAGTCCCGCGGTTCCGGACTGCAGCGCCAGAACCGCTAGACCACCGCGGCCGGCATTTTGTGTTCCTGATACTATAACCAGTTGAGTTCTGTCACCTGCTTCTTGGTGTTTCTGATGTTATAACCAGCTGCTCCATATCTGAAAACTTCGCACTAGGTCTTTTTAGATGTTTCAGATGGCTCTGAGCACTATGGGACTCAACAGCTGAGGTCATCAGTCCCCTAGAACTTAGAACTACTTCAACCTAACTAACCTAAGGAAATCACACACATCCATGCCCGAGGCAGGATTCGAACCTGCGACCGTAGCGATCGCGCGGTTCCAGACTGAAGCACCTAGAACCGCTCGGCCACATCGGCCGGCTAGGTCTCTTCATCCACAAGAAAATGGTCGTACCGAAAACGTTCATGAGAAAACTTCTAAAACGTTAAGTCATTATCAAATAGTAGGCGTGATACCTGGAACACATATCTTCAGTACATCATGTCAGTACATAAATCTTTAGTACATACTACAACAGGTCTGCCTCCATACGAGGAGATATGCAGTAGAAAGATGCCATCTCCTTTCGACGTAGGAAAACCTAAATCTGTTGTTAATGTCTGCCTCCGTAGTGTAGCGGTAGCTTTTCCGCTTATGACGCAGGGGGCCCGGGTTCGATTCCCGGCAGGGGACTGGGTGTTGTGTGTTTTTCATCATCATTTTCATCATCATTGACCCACAAGTTGCCGAAGTGGCGTCAACTAAGATAAAGGACTTGCAGTACGGCGGCTGAACTCCCCCGCATGGGGTCTCCCGGCCAACAATGCCATACGCTCATTTTTTGTGTGTGTTAATGAGGAGTCAGTGAAAAAATTCGTGAAGCGATTAAGATAAGTTTGCCAGAAGGTCAACCGATTGAACACAAAGCCACTCGAAGAGGAAACGTACGGTGACGTTTCCGCAATATAAGTAGGTGAATGGGTTTAGGTAACAAACCTGTGTACACCAAAAACTCTCCGTCCGAACAGGCTCCAGAAGACCCAGTGGTACCGACCGACCGCCGTCTCATCCTCATCCGACAGGTGTCAGTGGATG
Organism: Schistocerca piceifrons; assembly: GCF_021461385.2. NCBI lineage: Eukaryota > Metazoa > Arthropoda > Insecta > Orthoptera > Acrididae > Schistocerca > Schistocerca piceifrons. The sequence continues at coordinate 750,257,374 of NC_060141.1, forward strand.
CGGATATGGAGGGGCATGTGGTCAGCACACCGCTCTCCCGGCCGTTTCAGTTTTGTTGACTGGAGCCGCTTCTTCTCAGTCAAGTAGCTTCTCAGTTGGCTTCACAAGGGCTGAGTGCACCCCGCTTGCCAACAGCGCTCGACAGACCCACGTGGTCATCCGTCCAAGTGTTAGCCGAGCCTGAGAGCGCTTGACTTCCGTGATCTGATGGAAACCGGTGTTATCATTGTGACTACACATCAAGAGAAAGAGCAAAGAGTTTTTAACTAGGTACCAGGATCCATATGACGTCACAGAGTAAATGTGAAGGTGCAGCTTCCAACAAAGACACCAATGACTCATACGAGCGAAGTAAAACCCTTCAGTGGAGTGGTAGACACTTTGCTACAGACACCAGCATCACAGGTGGTACACAATATAATCTCTAAGAAAGAGAAGTGGGTAACAATTAAAAATATTCAGGATTCACGTAACATACCATATGTACAGGGTGTTTATAAATGAATATCAGGGTTTTAACGCTTTATAATATTTATTACATTATACTTACAGTTATAAATGATATGTCAAATGAAACAGCAACTCAGTTGTGTTTGGCACCAGTGCGCATGGGCAGCGCGCAATGTTTCTGCCACAATCCGCTAGACAGCGGTAGTAGCGAAGATGGCGACTAGTGACCAGAAAGCGTTTTGTGTGTTGCAGTTTGCAAAGACTGAATCTGTAGTTACTGTGCAACGTACGTTTCGGCTGAAGTTCGGTTGGGATCCTCCAAGTGATAATAACATTCGTAGATGGTATCATCAGTTTGAAGATACGGGCTGCCTTTGTAAAGGGAAGAGAACAGGACAACCAGGAGTTAGTGAAGAGACTGCTGAGCGAGTGAGAGAGTCATTCACTCATAGCCCAAAGAAATCAGTCCGGAAGGCTAGTCCGTAATTACAAGTTCCAGTGTCGACTGTTCGGAAAGTTTTAAGAAAACACGAGTGTCCTTACTGTTTACAGTTATTACAGGCTCTAAAGTCAGCAGTCCATGGATTACATGTCAACTTCGCAATCGAAATGTTGTTTCATGACGATGAAGATATTCTGTATCATGTTGTCCTCAGTGATGAATCGACCTTTCACCTTAGAGGACATGTTAACACTCACAATGTGCGCATCTGGGGCTCAGAAAATCCTCACGAGGTGGTACAAATGCAACGATATTCCACTAAAGTGACTGTTCTTTGTGCCATATGCTGACGGAAAGTTTAATGGGCTTTTCTTTTTTGGTGAACCTACTGTAACTGGCACTTCTTACCTTGATACACTAGAGCAATGGCTCTTCCCTCAGTTGGAAGAAGATGAGTCAGAGAACTTCATTTTCCAGCAAGATGGTGCGCCACCTCACTGGCATAGTGAAGTATGGAATTGGTTGAAATTCACTGTATCCAAGTGCTGGACAGGCCGCAAGGGGTCCAATGATAGGGCTTGCTTTGCATGGCCTCCTCGTTCACTCGACCTAACGCCATGCTATTTTTTCCTTTGGGGCTTCATCAAGGATCGTGTGTACATGCCTCAGCTACCAGCAGACATCCTTGAATTAAGAAACCAGATTGAAGCAGCTGTTTCTACAATCACTGAAGACACACTTATCAACGTTTGGGAAGAACTCGGCTATAGACTTGATGTGTGCCGTGTAACAAATGGTGCTCACATTGAACATTTATAAGGATCTTGGTAAAACTGTTTGAGTTGCTCTTTCATTTGACATATCATTTCTAACTGTAAGTTTAATATAATAAATATTATAAAGTGTTAAAACCCAGATATTCATTTATAAACACCATGTATTAGGACCACGTGTTCAGTTTCCTTTTTTATGTTGTGAGTATTTTGACTTGATATTTCTGAATTGGCGTTGTTTTGGTTTGGGGGTTTGTTTCTTGTTTGTTCATACTATGTAGTTTATTGGGTTTCTATTGTTGTAGTGTTTGGTAATGCTTTAATATGCAGCAAATTTTCAGGAGGAGGTAGGGGAAGTGATGAGAAATTCCTTTCACTCAGGTGGCGTGACAGGACAAGCACCCAGGAAGAATATTGTAATTTTGCTGCTCCTACGGTACTTGCAGAGTGGAGTAATTGGTGAATTACGGAAGCAGTCTCTTCAATCTGGAGTGAGGTTCTCAAGACACCCAACATCCTGTTAATGGATCATCAGAACGCACCTGGATTTACTTTGAATGCAGGGAAGATAACAAATGAGCTGCGTGTGTTGGAAGATAGCTTTTGGGTATTGCAGAAGGAAGCTGAGAAAAAGGGAATTCTGTCGGAAATTCAGGAGGAATACCGTGGATTGCAACTCTCTTATGAGAAACTGATGGAGCAGTTGAAACAGTTAACTGACTTGGTGCCTAGATCGCTGATTCGTAGAAAGAGAGGTCGGATACACACAGGCGGAAAACTGCTGAAGATAGTGTTCGGGACAGCAGATGATGAAGATATTCAACACACTAGGTCAGTTACAAGCAGAAGCGGATGCTGCGAAGGCTAGGGTAGAATGGCATACCATCCAACTAGGGAACATGCAGAAAGCTGTACATGGAGCAGATGAGTATGGGAATTGGCAACAGAATTGATGCAATAGACGCAAAATAAAAAGCGGACTACAAATGATGATCTAAAAAAGCTACACAATGAACTGGATGCAATCAGTAGCTAGACCGTTATGGGTTTTGAGAGATGGTATCAATAACGCAAGATTGGAAACAGCAACATTACAGGAACCCGTCTTCCATGCCACACATGGGCAACTAATTGCTACACTATTGTCACTGCAGCAGCTGTTATCAGGACTACCAGAGGCAAAGAAGGATTTTGTAACCGAGTTACTGCATATACCGGAACCAAACTGAGGGCCATTTAGCCTTGTTTTACCACATGAAGTCGAAGTGAGGTAAAATTGTTTCTCGGAAAGTCCGATGCAACAGTGTGTCAGAGGGAAATACACTCCTGGAAATGGAAAAAAGAACACATTGACACCGGTGTGTCAGACCCACCATACTTGCTCCGGACACTGCGAGAGTGCTGTACAAGCAATGATCACACGCACGGCACAGCGGACACACCAGGAACCGCGGTGTTGGCCGTCGAATGGCGCTAGCTGCGCAGCATTTGTGCACCGCCGCCGCCAGTGTCAGCCAGTTTGCCGTGGCATACGGAGCTCCATCGCAGTCTTTAACACTGGTAGCATGCCGCGACAGTGTGGACGTGAACCGTATGTGCAGCTGACGGACTTTGAGCGAGGGCGTATAGTGGGCATGCGGGAGGCCGGGTGGACGTACCGCCGAATTGCTCAACACGTGGGGCGTGAGGTCTCCACAGTACATCGATGTTGTCGCCAGTGGTCGGCGGAAGGTGCACGAGCCCGTCGACCTGGGACCGGACCGCAGCGACGCACGGATGCACGCCAAGACCGTAGGATCCTACGCAGTGCCGTAGGGGACCGCACCGCCACTTCCCAGCAAATTAGGGATACTGTTGCTCCTGGGGTATCGGCGAGGACCATTCGCAACCGTCTCCATGAAGCTGGGCTACAGTCCCGCACACCGTTAGGCCGTCTTCCGCTCACGCCCCAACATCGTGCAGCCCGCCTCCAGTGGTGTCGCGACAGGCGTGAATGGAGGGACGAATGGAGACGTGTCGTCTTCAGCGATGAGAGTCGCTTCTGCCTTGGTGCCAATGATGGTCGTATGCGTGTTTGGCGCCGTGCAGGTGAGCGCCACAATCAGGACTGCATACGACCGAGGCACACAGGGCCGACACCCGGCATCATGGTGTGGGGAGCGATCTCCTACACTGGCCGTTCACCACTGGTGATCGTCGAGGGGACACTGAATAGCGCACGGTACATCCAAACCGTCATCGAACCCATCGTTCTACCATTCCTAGACCGGCAAGGGAACGTGCTGTTCCAACAGGACAATGCACGTCCGCATGTATCCCGTGCCACCAAACGTGCTCTAGAAAGTGTAAGTCAACTACCCTGGCCAGCAAGATCTCCGGATCTGTCCCCCATTGAGCATGTTTGGGACTGGATGAAGCGTCGTCTCACGCGGTCTGCACGTCCAGCACGAACGCTGGTCCAACTGAGGCGCCAGGTGGAAATGGCATGGCAAGCCGTTCCACAGGACTACATCCAGCATCTCTACGAACGTCTCCATGGGAGAATAGCAGCCTGCATTGCTGCGAAAGGTGGATATACACTGTACTAGTGCCGACATTGTGCATGCTCTGTTGCCTGTGTCTATGTGCCTATGGTTCTGTCAGTGTGATCATGTGATGTATCTGACCCCAGGAATGTGTCAATAAAGTTTCCCCTTCCTGGGACAATGAATTCACGGTGTTCTTATTTCAATTTCCAGGAGTGTATTAACCTCCATCCCTATTTTCAATGAATGGGGGCGCATTGTATATATTCGGCATGCACGCCAGATATTATAATTCAAAAATGTTACATAAAAGGAAAGCCAAAGGATATGAATAAACGGAGCTAAGAGACAGCAGAATTCTAATAAACGGACCGGTTTGTGACACAGCCAGAACATTTCGCCTACCAGACAAAATTACAGGTGCGACAATGATCGAGCTAACACATCTCTTGCTGTTTCAGCCAGAGAAGCCGTTAGAGATACTGCCAATCCAAAACCTAACATACACTATGTGCTGAAAAGCGGACACCCCCAAAAACATACGTTTTTAATATTAGGTGCATTGTGCTGCGGGTGCCAGGTATCCTCAATAATCATTAGACATCGTGAGAGAGCAGAATGGGGCGCTCCGCGGAACTCAGGGATTTCGAAAGTGGTCAGGTGATTGGGTGTCACTTGTGTCACACGTCTGTATGCGAGATTTCTACATTCTTAAACATCCCTAGGTCCACTGTTTCCGATGTGATAGAGAAGTTGAAATGCGAAGGGACACGTACAGCACAAAAGTGTACAGGCCGCCCTCGTCTGTTGATTGACAGAGACTACCGACAGTTGAAGAGGGTCTGTCCAGACCATGCGGTGTTACGACGTTTTATTAGGTTTCCGTTGATATATGACCATGTGCAGACTTCGTCACCTACGTCAGTTACAACCCACTTCAAAAATGATTCATATTCTTTTTAAATTGTCATAGAATGGTTCTTGAACGAAACTGTAAAACATCAGTTGAGTCGTGTGCAGAGAATTACATCACTTGGGCCAATTGGTTTTTGTAACTTTTCCGAATTTAAATTTCGTTTGTTTCTCCTCAGAAAATTATATCGACACACGTTATCTTGATCTAATCGATATCAGAATCACACATTAAATAAACTTTTTAGATTCAAAGTTTCGGCCAACGCTGTCTGAATCAATAATCTTGTCAAATATATTATTAATCTGTTCACATAACTCTTCATAAATAAATCTTCAAGACACGTGTTTCAACTTTAGTAGCATACACTATTTTATTAGCTTCCTACACATACAGATGTGAACTTGAGCGTTGACAGACAGTGACTAACATTTCAATAAGACTAAGCTCATTATTGTTGTACAAAAAGAGTATAAAAATTCATTTTTAATTTTTAGAAACACGACGCAACAACTCGGTTCCAGGATCTTCTGTTGCTCCTTGGCTGTCGACCCGCGACGTATAGCGGCCAGCAATTTCCTCTCTGGTCGCGGCAACGAAGATGCTGTCCCCGTTCGTTGCGCCGATCTCTCCGTACATGAAACACATAAAAAAATACAAAACCTTTAGATAATTCACACTTATTACAAATAATAAGAAAACACATAAACAAAACTAAATTAAACTCATAATCACCTGCAAACTGGGCTGACTTTGGTGGATGGGTGACGTTTAATTTCGTCCCACTACATACCCCACCCACAAGCTCAGTTTGTCAGGTTTTAACCGAATTAAAACTTTTCAATATACAATATTTAACTGTTAATACATTTTTCTCACATTTTACGCAACCTAGAGCCCTTGCTCTTAGATAGATTTAATCCTTTTAATACGATATTGTTGTGACTATTTGTCATTTAGTCTTAATTGTGCTATTATGGTAATTCGTAACCGAATATAGGGAGATTGCTCCTCTTCAGTTAACAGTTGCTAATAAATACTAATTTAGTACGTTCTTTAACGTTGTACATTAGGACAGAGCGTTCAAATTGTGATAGATTAGTTTCAGTTTCATTTATTTACTAGAGTTATTCTTCTCAAGAATGTATATTACTAATAAGTTTCTCACAATAACTAATAGTACTATTTACTTTACGTCATCCTCTTCCCTAATGCCTTATTTATGCCTGAGGTCAAGAAGAAATCAAGCAAAACTCTCTTTAGAATCTCGGCACGGCTTTCTTTACCTTCGGACGCCTTATTGGGTAATGGCCATTTATTTAGGAGAAACAAGCGAGAGAGCCCCGTTTGGTGTGTTCTATATTAACACTATTGCAAACCTCTATTAAAGGCACTCTGCTATGTTCTCGTGAGCCATATAGCTCTGGACGCCCATGGTCCCTAAAACTATTAACCATCCCCTTTGGTTCCTACTATCCGAGTAAATTTAAAATATGCAAAATTCCTTTTGACCTAAGAGCAAAGTTTCCTCCATATAAATCCCCCTTTTGGTTATCTTTCTCTTTTTGAAGTACCAGTAGATTATTGTAGAACACATGTTTAAGCTTTCTGTTCTATTCTTTAAAATAATACGTAACTATCACGAAAACTTCACGTGAATAAACTATGAACGCTCTTCCGTATGTAACATATACTAAATATTAACTTATTTAGGAATGAAGAGTTTCATTTGATCAACACTATATAATCCTTTAATTACACCTGATGAAGGTTCTATAAGAAGTAATGCTTTGGGATGTACAATCTTATGTACAACATATGGACCTTCAAAGATCAAGAAGAATTTTCTACATTCCTTACCGATCTTAGAACTTTTAGGATGAGATCGTACTAACACAAGATCTCCTACCTGAAATGAGGGTTCTACAGCCTGTTGATTATAACTTTTAATTCTCCGTTCGGCATTTTTTACAATCTGTTCGCAAACTTTTTCGTCTGGAATATCTTGTTGTATCTCATTTACTGGTGGCCAAGGTAAAGCAGCTAGTAAAGGCTCACCTATAATTCGTTTGCCTAAAATTTCTATAGGTGATAATCCCGTCGTTAGGTGAGGCAATTCATTTAATATCTTTTCGAATTCAGGCATTAGTTTGGCCCACCGAGTATGTTTATGTGCACAATAAGTTCTACATAATCGTCCTAATTCTTTCATGACTCTTTCTACTAAATTACTTTGAGGGTGATATTTCGAAATTAAGATATGTTTGATTCCATATTGTCTTATCATATCTTGAAATCTTTGACTAATAAAGGCACTACCGTTGTCAGACATAAGTCGTTTAGGAATGCCCCAGTTAACAAAGTAATTTCGGGTGAGGCAGCGTATAACGCTTGCTGTATTCGCTCGTTTCAAAGTATACAGTTTCACATGTTTGGACCAACATTCCATTACAACAAACACATATGTGAATCCTCCTGAACTCCGAGGCAGAGGGCCGAAAAAATCTAATGACAGTAGATCCCACAAACCTCGAGGAATTACAGCATATAATTTATAACGCTTGGATTTGTTATTAACTTTAACCTTTTGACAGGTTTCACAAGCCCTAATAATACTTCTCACAATACGTGACATATTTTTGAAATAATAATACTTCATTAGATGTTTAATACATTTATGAATTCCAAAATGCCCGTAACCTTCATGAATATAAGTAATTAACTCGTCCACAACAGTTTCCGGAATGCAGATTTTCCATCTCTGGCGTTCCCTCTGTGCTTTCCAATACAACAAGTCGTTAAAATATAACCACACACCCCGGGTGTTAACTGTTTCGTCCCCATTATTAAGGTTTTGTATAATTCGTAGAATAACATTTTTCTTTCCTTTACATAATACGGTAATCCACTAATTAGGACTCGTATTACATGACTTTCAATTAATTTAGCACGGTTTAAATTCCATTCAAAATAATTCCTATAACCTCCCCACCGTTTAGAATATGGAGGAGGGTCTAACAACTCTAAAGTTAAGTGTTGTTGTTTTCCTCTTGACCAATAATTTTGTTTAAACTGCTTAACAAAATCATCCCAATCCCTGAATTCAGTTCTATGCAGTACTGCCCATTCCGCAGCTTCTGCTTCTAAATGTCCTATTACAAATTGAATGCGTTTTTCATTACTCCATTTAGGAGATAATGATGTTTCAAAAGCTTTTATAAAGATTATAGGGTGCAGTTCGCCTCCTGGTTTGAATACAGGAAATCGACTTGCTACATTTGAATTTGTCGTTATGTCATCCAGACATTCTGCGAGAGAAATAGTCGGATTTTGTTTAGCTGGCAGAGACGGATTTGCATCGGATTGGCTTGCCGTGATTGCCTTATTCATATTGTTGTCGTCCGAGCTAGCAAATTCGATGCGACTGTTGTCTCTGATTATGTTATTACCTCTGCTACCTGAAATGTCTTCGTTATTATCTAATTCCGATAATCGTTTAGTAATTTCCTGTATCCGCATTTCTGTATTGGATACGCGATTAGCTAATATCGATTCTTCACTGTGTTCACGATGTGAACGCTCTGTACCTTCGTCAATATTATTATCTTTGGCAGTCTCAAGATTATTGCATATTTCAGTAATTAAAAATCTCATGTTCTTGATTTCGGTATGGTCCTTTTCTACTTGATGAGTTAATGTCTCTAATTCTACATTATCTATTGAAGAAATCTCTACAGGTTTGGTAGAGACCTCTTTAATAGATTTCAATAATTCTCTGCGAACAGTTTCCGTTTGCATAGAAAATTCATCTCGTAACATATTGTTATTTTTCTGTATTTCATTTACAACTAAGATATTGACACTATCTAGTCTCTCGGTTAAGTCAGTGATATCGTGTCGCATGCGAGCTTTTTCCTCGCGCGATTCCTGGATATGTTCTTCTAACCTTTTACAATTATCAGCAATCTTATTACTAAGTCCTACTAATTTTTCCTGCATTTCAACACTAGAAGACTCTATTTTATCACTTAATTCTCGATTGGTTTCATTAAGATATTCCTGCAACCTGTCTGTTGATTTTGTTAGCTCCCCTTTAAGTCTAGCAGTAGATTCCTCGTTAGACTGTTTTAATTCCTGTTTTAGTTCCTGTTTCAATCTAGCAGTAGATTCCTCGTTAGACTGTTTTAATCTAGCCATAGATTCTTCGTTAGACTGTTTTAATCTAGCCATAGATTCTTCATTAGACTGTTTTAATTCCTCTTTTAATCTAGCAGTAGATTCTTCGTTAGACTGTTTTAATTCAGCTAGGAAATCCCCGTTAGATTGTTTTAATTTAGCTATCGCCCTAAAAAGGGATCTCATGCTCCTATCGGACATAGATTGCTCTTCGTCTGACATTTCACTTCCCGACATTATTGTAAGATATTAACTATCTACACACGCAGACTTGTAATCAACAATCCTATAAAAGCACACTTCCTATGTACAACACTCCACTTCCAACTTGAAACAAACTCACCGGACACTAATATTGTAATTTGTAGTTCTCGATGATCAGTGTGCTGCTATGGGCTGCAGATGCAACAGCCGTCGATGCAGCCGCTGAGATGCTGCGACCCCGCTTCCGCAACCGGCAGGACGCTGAGTCGAACACCGAAAACGTCGCTGGCTGCAACCACGCCCGGCACCGCCGTAGACAGGCGAAGCCCTCAGCAACACCTCTAATACCAGCCGGAGGAACGCCCCGCAGCTGACGTACTGGGCCTATTAGTTTAGGGAGAAAAAAGGTTGTCGGGGTTTGCAGCGTTCAGCTGCTGCCCAACAGATGCGCCTTCTCGTGGAACAACTGCGTGACCGTACTGCTTGGCTGCGGCTCCGTCAGATGCCCACACCCACGAAGTCGCCGCTGGCTGGTGAAGGCTCCACGAAAACTCGCGTTGACTTCCGAAGGACTCTTGATTTCTTGTTTCGTACCTGTGTGCCTTAGTTGCACACAAGTCCTGTTTCTAAGGTCGCCACGGTGCGGTGTAACGTTACGTATTATTAGGTTTCCGTTGATATATGACCATGTGCAGACTTCGTCACCTACGTCAGTTACAACCCACTTCAAAAATGATTCATATTCTTTTTAAATTGTCATAGAATGGTTCTTGAACGAAACTGTAAAACATCAGTTGAGTCGTGTGCAGAGAATTACATCACTTGGGCCAATTGGTTTTTGTAACTTTTCCGAATTTAAATTTCGTTTGTTTCTCCTCAGAAAATTATATCGACACACGTTATCTTGATCTAATCGATATCAGAATCACACATTAAATAAACTTTTTAGATTCAAAGTTTCGGCCAACGCTGTCTGAATCAATAATCTTGTCAAATATATTATTAATCTGTTCACATAACTCTTCATAAATAAATCTTCAAGACACGTGTTTCAACTTTAGTAGCATACACTATTTTATTAGCTTCCTACACATACAGATGTGAACTTGAGCGTTGACAGACAGTGACTAACATTTCAATAAGACTAAGCTCATTATTGTTGTACAAAAAGAGTATAAAAATTCATTTTTAATTTTTAGAAACACGACGCAACAACTCGGTTCCAGGATCTTCTGTTGCTCCTTGGCTGTCGACCCGCGACGTATAGCGGCCAGCAATTTCCTCTCTGGTCGCGGCAACGAAGATGCTGTCCCCGTTCGTTGCGCCGATCTCTCCGTACATGAAACACATAAAAAAATACAAAACCTTTAGATAATTCACACTTATTACAAATAATAAGAAAACACATAAACAAAACTAAATTAAACTCATAATCACCTGCAAACTGGGCTGACTTTGGTGGATGGGTGACGTTTAATTTCGTCCCACTACAACCATCACACAACAATTCCATACTGCAACAGGATCCACTGCAAGTACTATCACAGTTATGCGGGATGTGAGAAAACTTGGATTTCATGGTCGGACGGCTGCTCATAGGCCATACATCACGCCGGTAAATGCCAAGCTGAAGTTGAACAGATAGAGAAAGTGTATGAGGATATTGAAAGGGTAATGCAGTATGTAAAGGGGGACGAAAATCTAATAGTCATGGGCGACTGGAATGCAGTTGTAGGGGAAGGAGTAGAAGAAAAGGTTACAGGAGAATATGGGCTTGGGACAAGGAACGAAAGAGGAGAAAGACTAATTGAGCTCTGTAACAAGTTTCAGCTAGTAATAGCGAATACCCTGTTCAAGAATCACAAGAGGAGGAGGTATACTTGGAAAAGGCCGGGAGATACGGGAAGATTTCAATTAGATTACATCATGGTCAGACAGAGATTCCGAAATCAGATACTGGATTGTAAGGCGTACCCAGGAGCAGATATAGACTCAGATCACAATATAGTAGTGATGAAGAGTAGGCTGAAGTTCAAGACATTAGTCAGGAAGAATCAATACGAAAAGAAGTGGGATACGGAAGTACTAAGGAATGACGAGATACGTTTGAAGTTCTCTAACGCTATAGATACAGCAATAAGGAATAGCGCAGTAGGCAGTACAGTTGAAGAGAAATGGACATTTCTAAAAAGGGCCATCACAGAAGTTGGGAAGGAAAACATAGGTACAAAGAAGGTGGCTGCGAGGAAACCATGGGTAACAGAAGAAATACTTCAGTTGATTGATGAAAGGAGGAAGTACAAACATATTTCGGGAAAATCAGGAATACAGAAATACAAGTCGTTGAGGAATGAAATAAATAGGAAGTGCAGGGAAGCTAAGACGAAATGGCTGCAGGAAAAATGTGAAGACATCGAAAAAGATATTAATGTCGGAAGGACGGACTCAGCATACAGGATAGTAAAAACAACCTTTGGTGACATTAAAAAAAGCAACGGTGGTAACATTAAGAGTGCAACGGGAATTCCACTGTTAAATGCAGAGGAGAGAGCAGATAGGTGGAAACAATACATTGAAAGCCTCTATGAGGGTGAAGAATACATTGAAAACCTCTATGAGGGTGAAGATTTGTCTGATGTGATAGAAGAAGAAACAGGAGTCGATTTAGAAGAGATAGGGGATCCAGTATTAGAATCGGAATTTAAAAGAGCTTTGGAGGACTTACGGTCAAATAAGGCAGAAGGGACAGATAACATTCCATCAGAATTTCTAAAATCATTGGGGGAAGTGGCAACAAAACGACTATTCACGTTGGTGTGTAGAATATATGAGTCTGGCGATATACCATCTGACTTTCGGAAAAGCATCATCCACACAATTCCGAAGACGGCAAGAGCTGACAAGTGCGAGAATTATCGCACAATCAGCTTAACAGCTCATGCATCGAAGCTGCTTATAATATACAGAAGAATGGAAACGAAAATTGAGAATGCGCTAGGTGACGATCAGTTTGGCTTTAGGAAAAGTAGAGAGACGAGAGAGGCAATTCTGACGTTACGGCTAATAATGGAAGCAAGGCTAAAGAAAAATCAAGACACTTTCATAGGATTTGTGACCTGGAAAAAGCGTTCGACAATATAAAATGGTGCAAGCTGTTCGAGATTCTGAAAAAAGTAGGGGTAAGCTATAGGGAGAGACGGGTCATATACAATATGTACAACAACCAAGGGGGAATAATAAGAGTGGACGATCAAGAACGAAGTGCTCGTATTAAGAAGGGTGTAAGACAAGGCTGTAGCTTTTCGCCTCTACTCTTCAATCTGTACATCGAGGAAGCAGTGATGGAAATAAAAGAAAGGTTCAGGAGTGGAATTAAAATACAAGGTGAAAGGATATCAATGATACGATTCGCTGATGACATTGCTATCCTGAGTGAAAGTGAAGAAGAATTAAATGATCTGCTGAACGGAATGAACAGTCTAATGAGTACACAGTATGGTTTGAGAGTAAATCGGAGAAAGACGAAGGTAATGAGAAGTAGTAGAAATGAGAGCAGCGAGAAACTTAACATCAGGATTGATGGTCACGTAGTCAATGAAGTTAAGGAATTCTGCTACCTAGGCAGTAAAATAACCAATGACGGACAGAGGAAGGAGGACATCAAAAGCAGACTCGCTATGGCAAAAAAGGCATTTCTGGCCAAGAGAAGTCTACTAATATCAATTACCGGCCTTAATTTGAGGAAGAAATTTCTGAGGATGTACGTCTGGAGTACAGCATTGTATGGTAGTGAAACATGGACTGTGGGAAAACCGGAATAAAAGAGAATCGAAGCATTTGAGATGTGGTGCTATAGACGAATGTTGAAAATTAGGTGGACTGATAAGGTAAGGAATGAGGAGGTTCTACGCAGAATCGGAGAGGAAAGGAATATGTGGAAAACACTGATAAGGAGAAGGGACAGGATGATAGGACATCTGCTAAGACATGAGGGAATGACTTCCATGGTACTAGAGGGAGCTGTAGAGGGCAAAAACTGTAGAGGAAGACAGAGATTGGAATACGTCAAGCAAATAATTGAGAACGTAGGTTGCAAGTGCTACTCTGAGATGAAGAGGTTAGTGCAGGAAAGGAATTCGTGGCGGGCCGTATCAAACCGGTCAGTAGACTGATAACCAAAAAAAAAAAAAAAAAAATGCCAAACTACGCCTCGCTTGGTGTAAGGAGCGTAGACATTGGACGATTGAACTGTGAAAAAAACGTTGTGTTGATGACGAATCACGGTACACTATGTGGCGATCCCATGGTATGGCGAATGCCGGGTGAACGTCATCTGCCAGCGTGTGTAGTGCCGACAGTAAAATTCGGAGGCGGTGGTGTTATGGTGTGCTCGTGTTTTTCATTGAGGGAGCTTGAAACCCTTGCAGTTGAGTCCCATAGTGCTTAGAGCCATTTTGAAACCCTTTGTTTTGCATGGCACCATCACAACACAGTCCTACATTGATGTTTTAAGCACCTTCTTGCTTCCCAGTGTTGAAGAGCAATTCGAGGATGGCGACTGCATCTTCCAACACGATCGTGCACCTGTTCATAATGCTCGGCCTTTTTTGATCACATAGTGTATGTGCGATATGTGTTGCAACAGTTCTTGGAGTTTGTACCCCTTGTTGTCCATGAGCGAATATGATTTCAACCCAAAAGTGCACCAGCTCGCTTCGATGTTAATGTCCGCGAGCACCTGAACAGCACGCACCCTCATCATCGGATTGCACACGGAGGTCGCATCCTACAGCCAGCGTGATCACCGGATCTCACATCTCTGGACATTTTACTTCGGGGCTACGTCAGGACGTTGGTGTATATAACTCCCGCAGGAACAGGTGAAGACGTGCTTGCTGGGCTCCAAGCAGCTCGTCTCCTGGCACAACAGACACCGGGGATGTACGAGAGAGCGCAGTACAACTTCATGTTCCATTGTCGTGCTTGCAGTGAGGCTATATTGTTGTTACGTGGTGTATGCTGAGTATGTCCACAACACAAATAAATGTACATTGCCGATCATTGGTTCGCTATCTCAATATAATCGATTGTGGACGCACTATCGTCTGTTTCAATTTGATCCAAAAGATCTGAGACACCCTGTATACCCTCCACTGCTGCTGCTGTTATCCGCCGTGTGTGTGAATGGTTGTTGCACGTTGATGTCGAACGTAGGCGGTGTCACATTAATACAATATTGGTCACTTAAATTGCTACACCACGAAGATGACGTGCTACAGACGGGAAATTTAACCGACAGGAAGAAGATGCAGAATATGGAATCGGTGGCATCAGGAGGGTAATACGGAACGCCGTGCTGGATACCAATACGGAACGCCGTGCTGGAGCCCAAAGGCCTCGTATCACTATCAGTGGAGATGACAGACATCTTATCCGGATGGCTGTAACGGATCGTGCAGCCACTTCTCGATCCCTGAGTCAACAGATGGGGACGTTTGCAAGACAACAACCATCTGCAAGAACAATTCGACGAAGTTTGTAGCAGCATGGACTATCAGCTCGGAGACCATGGCTGCGGTTACCCTTGACGCTGCATCACAGACAGGAGCGCCTGCGATGGTGTACTCAATGACGAACTTGGGTGCACGAATGGCAAAACGTAATTTTTTCGGATGAATCCAGGTTCTGTTTACAGCATCATGATGGTCGCATCCGTGTTTGGCGACACCGCGGTGAACGCACATTGGAAGCGTGTATTCGTCATCGCCATACTGTCGTATCACCCCGCGTGATGGTATGGGATGCCACTGGTTACACGTCTCGGTCACCTCTTGTTCGCATTGACGGCACTTTGAACAGTGGACGTTACATGTCAGATGTATTACGACCCGTGGCTCTACCCTTAATTTGATCCCTGCGAAACCCTACATTTCAACAGGATAACTCACGACGGCATGTTGAAGGTCCTGTACGGGCCTTTCTGGATACAGAAAATGTTCGACTGCTGCCCTGGCCAGCACATTCTCCATATCTCTCACCAACTGAAAATATCTGGTCTGTGCTTGCCGAGCAACTGGCTCGTCACAATACTCCAGTTACTACTCTTGATGAACTGTGGAACTGTGGTATCGTGTTGAAGCTGCATGGGCAGCTGTACCTGTACACGCCATCCAAGCTCTGTTTGACTCAATGCCTAGGCGTATCAAGGCCGTTGTTACGGCCAGAGGTGGTCGTTCTGGGTACTGGTTTCTCAGGATCTATGCACCCAAATTGCGTGAAAATATAATCACATGTCAGTTCTAGTATAATATAACTGTCCAATGAATACCCGTTTATCATCTGCATTTCTTCTCGGTGTAGCAATTTTAATGGCCAGTAGTGTATGATTGGACCGTGTGTAAAACCACAAAACTGGACCAATGATGCATTGATTGACGTTTTTCAAATTTCTCACGCACAAATACGTATGCGTCCTTGCACTGCTGGAAATGGAAGCGCATACGCAAATCTGACCAGAAAAAAAAGACATCGTGTGGACGCACTTTTCGTGCCTCATTGCCTACACACAGTCCAAGTTTAGATTTGTCTGTCGATTTGGTAGCAGGTCCCATAGTTTTCGCAGACGTCGTCATATTTCAGAGAGACAAAAGTGGGAACGCACGGAGGTGGGGCCAGCGTGTGCGGCGGCGTTTGACGGATGGGCGCGCTCGCTGAGCTGACGCGCGTGCGACGTTGCGCTGTCTGCCCGCCTTGGGGGCAGCACCGTCTGCCGTGCCGCGCTGACGTCGGCATCAGAGCTAAGGCTCCTTTAACCTGAGCTAAACTGTTCTCCATGTTTGCTTCAAAGTACAGAATATTCGTACTTGTTTACATATAACTCACAAAGTGAGTGGAGATTTCTGATTAAATCATTTTCGAACACATTCTCAGTTCCAGAATGAGATTTTCACTCTGCAGCAGAGTGTGCGCTGACATGAAACCTCCTGACAGATTAAAACTGTATGCCGGACCGAGACTCGAAATCGGGACATTTGTCTTTCGCGGGCAAGTGCTCTACCAACTGAGCTACCCAATCACGACTCACGACCCCTCCTCACAGCTTCAATTCTGCCAGTACCTCGTCTACTACCTTCCAAACTTGAAAGAAGCTCTCCTGTGAAACTTAACTAGCACTCCTGGAAGAAAGGATATTGCGGAGACATGGCTTAGCCATATCCTTTCTTCCAGGAGTGCTAGTTCTGCAAGGTTCGCAGAAGAGCTTCTGTGAAGTTTGGAAGCTAGGAGACGAGATACTGGCAGAATTGAAGCTGTGAGGACGGGTCGTAAGTCGTGCTTGGGTAGCTCAGTTGATAGAGCACTTGCCTGCGAAAGGCAAAGGTCTCGAGTTCGAGTCTCAGTCCGGCATACAGTTTTAATCTGTCAGGAAGTTTCACATTCTCAGTTGATTTCTGAACAAAACATAAGTTGATTTCTGAATGAGCGCATACAAGGGACGAGGTAAGCCGAATAAACCCAAGCAGGTGATTACCAATCGATGTTCGTTTATGTTGGTGATTGAGTGCGCAAATAATCAGCGTTGTTATAATAATTTGCGAAATCCACTGTTTGAGACTACCAGTTTGGAAATAAACGACTAACAGGAATAACAGGTAAGAAAAATTACATATTATCTTCGCGATTACGGGCAGCATGGGGTTCACGCCTGAGCCTCAGGACGTGCGCTAGCAGCGCATGTCGGGTGTTTCAAGCGTCAACTTCGCGTCTCAATATCTCGGGATGTAATGGGAACATTGCGATGCAATCTACGCCATTGTGTATGTGCTTTGTCATGCTATGGAGTGATGAAGAAAAAATATAGGAGGTCCATTTAAAAAAAACATAAGTTTGTTTTAAAAAACACATATGCTTTCGTTTTAGAATGTTTCCAAATATGTACATTCATGGACCCCAGCCCTACATTGATACCGGTGAGAGTCGTTTTCCAATAGCTGTTATTGTTCCAGAGATATTTTGGGTGGACAAGATAGCTGGGACACCCTGTATAGGAAATCTACAGCAGATGGAGGCTCTTCCACAACTCCGTAAATCTCAACAAGCTCAAACTCTGAATAGTGTCGACTTTTCGCAGCTACCCTAATGCTCTGGAATGCATCATCGCGTTTTTTTTCTTTTTTCCAATGGTCTTCTGTCTGGTCTGTGGAGTCACACCACAACTCCATCTCCTGTTCATGCAATGAAGGCTTCCGGGCTGTATGACCACAGTCGAAGAAACTTTTCGGTTCCTGAGGTTTCCTCCAGAGCTGCGCTGGACATCTCTTAAGGTGCTCCTGGCGATGCTCAGTCTTGTCAGCAGCCTGGATGACTCACCCCTTTCCAGTGCGAACCTCTTCACCTCAAGCTAATACTTACACTCAACGTCCACCATTATTTGCTGGATTTATCGCAACCTCTGTGTCTTCCCCTGCACTTTTAACGCTCTCCGGCTCCTTCACGTACCACGGAAGTTATTCCCTGACGCCTTAAGCCGTGGGCACACGGACCGTGCATTCGAACGTAAACGTTGAGTGTGTAGAGTGCGATGTGCTGCAGGACGCTCAGAAACGGTGCGGCTTGTGCATACGGTACACTTGCCTCAGTGTGGTATACGCAATCGCAGCGCGCTCCAGAGGCAGTTGTCGACTTTAACTGGCTCGCAAATAACACAGTTCGTTTACGAAACTGATGACGTAAAATTTCATAAGTTAGCTCCATTAAAACGAAAATTTGCTTGTCCGTGTGGTGTCACCGCCAGACACCACACTTGCTACGTGGTAGCCTTTAAATCGGCCGCGGTCCGTTAGTATGCGTCGGACCCGCGTGTCGCCACTATCAGTGATTGCAGACCGAGCGCCACCACACGGCAGGTCTAGAGAGACTTCCTAGCACTCGCCCAGTTGTACAGCCGACTTTGCTAGCGATGGTTCACTGACAAAATACGCTCTCATTTGCCGAGACGATAGTTTGCATAGCCTTCAGCTACGTCATTTGCTACGACCTCGCAAGGCGCCATTATCAGTTGCTATTGATATTGTAAATAATGTACAGACAAGAGCTACGTTCAACATTAATGGATTAGAGATAAGTATTCCACCATCTGCGTCCGTTTTCCTAAGTTCTAATTTTCTTGTCCTGTTCCAGACCTCACGCCAGCCTGCGTGAGCTTAAACACGTGCCTTTCGGCTTCCTCTAACATTAGTGGGTTGACTCTCCTGCCAGTCCACAACAGTCCGTATGCTAGTAATGTTATTCCGTCTATGTTGTTGTCGACTTCACTCCAAAGACTGGTTTGATGCAGATCTTCATGCTACTCTATCCTGCGCAAGGCTCTTCGAGTAACTACTGCAACCTACATTCCTCTGAATCTGATAATTGTATTCATCTCTTGGTCTCCCTCTACAACTTTTACCCTCCCCTCTCCCCCCCCCCCCCCCCCACGCTTCTCTCCGTTATTAAATGGTGATCCCTTGATGCCTCAGACCGTGTCCCACCAACCGATCCCTTCTTTTAGTGAAGTTGCACCAAAAATTTATCTTCTACCCAGTTCTATTCAGTACCTCCTCATTAGTCATACGATCTACCCATCTAATCTTAAGCATTCTTCTGTAGAACCACATTTCAAAAGCTTCAATTATCTTATTCTCTGAATTATTTGTCGTCCATGTTTCACTTCCATACATGGCTACACTCCATACAAATACTTTCAGAGAGGGCTTCCTGATACTTTAATTCACACTCGATGTTAACAAATTCCTCTTCTTCAGAAACGCTTTTCTTGCCAATGCAAAACTACATTTTACATCCTCCCTACTTCGACCATCATCAGTCATTTTGCTTCTCAAATAGCAAAACTCATTAACTACTTTAAGAGTCTCATTTCCTAATCAAATTCCCTCAGCATCACCTGATTTAATTCCACTACATTCCATTATCCCCGTTTTTCTTTTGTTGATGTTCATCTCATGTCGTCCTTTCAAGATACTGTCCATTACGTTCAACTGCTCTTCCAGGTCCTTTGCTGTCTATGACAGAATTACAATGTCATCGGCAAACCTCAAAGTTCGTATTTATGCTCCCTTGGCTTTAATTCCTGCTCCAAATTTTTCTTTTGTTTCCTTTACTGCTTGCTCAATATACAGATTGAATAACATCAGGAATAGGCTACAACCCTCTGTCACTCCCTTCTCAACCACTGTGAACGGTGATTTATTTTCAAAGAATATTCTTAAGAATTTATTTTATTTAGTAGCGATTAATCAAGAACATTAACACATTTAATCACACTATGTAAGCATGGAAGTAGTTGCCAGGGAGTAACTGATGAAATCATACCCAAATTCCTTTTAACAAATGGGAATTTTATTCGCTTTAATAGTGCCTAAAAGCATTTTGTTAAAAGAAATAGATTTAAAATTATAATCAGAAAGCACCTTCTAAATATCAGTTACAATTTATTCAGAGGCGGAAAGAAACAAGGTTTGACTGTATGAGGTTTCGGGCAGAGAACCTTGCCGCTCCCTTTTGACACGGCCGTAGCTACGACCGCTCACAACAGCCTCTGAAAGACTACACTGGTGCAAATCTGCAACACACCAGATTACTTCAAACTAAGAGTTTGAACAATTTACAAAAGCACACAAACTATGCACCCCCCCCCCCCCCCCCCCCCGCTTCCATCCGTAGGAGGGATGAAAATGGTACAAACCACTAACAATTAAAATATTAACTTTGCCACTGAAGGTGCAACTTGATTTTAACTTCTAAGAAAAGGCTTGCGGTGAAAGGGTGGCAACTTTATATACTAAAATGATCATTTAAATAAAAGCCCATGAAATGCAATCTTATATAAAATTCTACAAGGTTGGCCAAGATGTTCTACAGTACACACATACCGACTCCTCTCAAGAT
Organism: Schistocerca piceifrons; assembly: GCF_021461385.2. Classification (NCBI taxonomy): domain Eukaryota; kingdom Metazoa; phylum Arthropoda; class Insecta; order Orthoptera; family Acrididae; genus Schistocerca; species Schistocerca piceifrons. Next base: position 750,277,801 of record NC_060141.1, read on the forward strand.
CATACGCAATAATATCAAATTTCCAAAGATAGGCCGTTGCATTCCAAGCAATAAATTCGCTAACACACCAAATCCGACAAACATGACAGAGGCAGCTACTAACGTACGGTAGATTGATAGGGAGATTATCGAATAACCCGAACCGCAGGTTGCTCTAACCCGCCTCTACTCCACAAGGTAAAAACGGACCACCCAATTTATAAACAACCACCTTCCCGCGGGTGGGCAAACGGAGAAGAATGGTGGGACGACCCCAAAACAAAACGGCTGGTGACCTCATCAAGAAAACAAGTAGAATTTAACAAGATCAAATCAAACAACATATCACCAATCACTTAACTTCTAATAAATTGCGACTTCTCGAGAAGTCGCGCTTTTTTACTGTGATAGGTTAGGAGGCAGTGACAGTGAGAAAGAGACGGAAAAGTAATAAATGCTGGAGGTAGTAGACAGCGGTTGCGGTATAGAAAGAGCGAAGAAGACAATGCACTGTCTGAGAAAGAGGGGGACACGGTGGCAGTGGAACATATTTGACTGTGATAGAACAGTGCTAGAAAGAGAATGAAGGAAACAGTGTCAGTGGGGAGAAATAAAGAGAAGATGAAAGTGGAAGTGGGTGAGAGTTAATGATAAAGAGAGACAGAGTTTATGCCACTAACAACGAGGAAGAGAGAGATAGTGACAGTGAGAAGAGACAGCAGCAGTGGGAAGGAATGAATGACATAGTAGCAGTAAGAGAGAACAAGAGGGAGACAGTGACGGTGAGAGAACGCAGTAGTAGCAGGACGGAACGAAGGAGACTGTGGCTGTGAGACAGGAGGCAGTGACAGAGAGACACAAAGAGATAATGACAGTGAGTTGGGCTGAATGAGTGACTGAGAATGGGTGAGTAGGGGTGGACGGGTACGACTGACTTACAGCGATGGACTAGTGGATGTGAGCCGAGTTACAATTAGTGGGAGTGAAAGGTGAGTTGCACGTTAAAACCAGCGCGCTTAAGTTCGCAAGCCAAAGTTTTGGGGAAAATTTTTTAAAGGTGCTCAGGAAGTTAGAATGAGGCAGCTGGTACCCCACTTATCATTCAGAATCTTTTAAACAAGAGCATATTCACTCCGATAGGAGCATTTTTTTCTCCGATTGTATATTACTCGTCTTTCCCTACAGTGGACGTCTGTTTTCCTTTTTCAAACGTCTTGCACCATTTTACACTGTCGAATACTTTTTTGTAGTGGACAGACTCTACTAACTTGTCTTTATTTTTCTTAAGTTTTGTTTCCACTGCCAAGCACAACCGCAGAACTGCCTCCCTTCCCTAAAGCGAAACTGATTGTCATCTGGGGGATCCTCAATTTCTTTTTCCATTCTTCTGCACATTATTCTTGCAAATAACTTGGATGCATGAGATGTTAAGCTCACTTTACAGTAGTTTCTGCATTTATGGGTGCTACATGCCTTCGGGATTGTGTGGCTGACATTTTTCCTAAAACAGAATTCTAAAGACACTCCCTGCATGGAAGGCACATCGCAGTCTTCGTAATCTGATAGACTTTAATTATCTGTTTCAATGCTCGAACGAGCACATACAGTAGAGTGCAATAACGTGTTGACTCACAAACAAAAACAGCCAACCAAATAAAAGCGAACGCACAGAAACTCAAAGGTGACCGAAAACCTGAAAGTACAGCGGAAGCTAAAATGCTAAACTCAGTTTTCAAATTCTCCTTCAGAAAGGAAAGTGTATAGGATAAGACCTGCTCGTAGAGCCGACCACCTACGCAACACGACCCAGTGGTATAGACGGAGTATGTAAGAGCCCTGTGACGTGTCGACCAAACTGGGCAAAAGGGGCAGAATTTTCTGTTCTCGTGGGGGTCACGTGGCAACCAAACTTCCCTTCAACCTAGTGCAGAATCAAGGCATAGCACCAGACTTTTGGAAGACAGCGAAGCGAATGGCACGTAAAGACAGAATCATCATAAAATCACTTGTCACCTTTACGGATCCAAGCTACTGACCACAATAACACGTAAAAAAATGGACTAGAAAATTCAGGTTCTATTAGATTACGGATCGTTTTAAAGCTTCAGGCACCAGAAAGATAGTTCTGACACTACACTCGACACTGGAAGCAAGACTTAAGAGGAATCAAAACACTTTAATACGATTTGCCGACCTACAAAAAAATTCCCCAATGTAACGTGATGCAATGCCTTTGAAGTCCTCAGAAAAATAGGTATACGCTAAAGGGAAAGACGGATAACGTAGAATATTTACAAGAATCATGATAGAGCCAATAACAGAGGAAGAGCAAGAAAGGTAAAAGACACAGATTCAGTATTTTTCCTCTACTGTTCAACGTGTATTTTGACGAATCAAAAGAAACATTAAGAAGCGGGGCTAATATTCGTGTTGGTAGGAAACAATAAGATGGCACTGTTGATAACATTGCTGACCTCTGTAAAAATGAGGAAGAATGTGGATTTCAAGTAAACCAAATAAAGGTGAAAGTATTAGGGAGCAGCAGAAATTACATCAACAACAAACTTAACATGAAAATTGGGGACAGCGTTGTAGAAGGAGTGAAGGAAATGTGATACCTCGAAATCAAAATAACGGATGATGGATGAAGCACTCTCTCTCTCTTTCTCTCTTTCAGTTTGGTCCCATAGGAACTTACCACAAATTTCCAATATTTTTTTCTTTTTTTTTTTTTTTTAAAAAAAAAAGAAGAAGAAGAAGAAGACTGGTTTGATGTAGCCTGCTACAAAATCCTCTCCTGCACCAATCTCTTCGCTTCAGAATAGCGCTTGAACCCTATGCACTCACTTACTTGTTGGACTTATTCAGATCTCTATGCCTCATCCGCAGCTCTTGGTCTAGTGGCGAGCGTTGCTGCCTCTGGATCACGGGGTCCTGGGTTCGATTCCCAGCCGGGTTGGGGATGTTTCTCTGCCTGGGAACTGGATGTTTGTTTTGTCCTCATTATTCCATCATCATAATTCCCGACAGCAGCTAAATTGGATTGGGTAAACAAATTGGACTGCGTAAAAATTGGGACTTCGTACGGGCGCTGATGACTGCGCAGTTGAGCGCCCCACAAACCAAACATCATCATCATCATCATCATCTCCCTTCCTCCACAATTTTTACCCTCTACACTTCCCTCTAGTAACATGGTAGTTATTCCCTGATGCCTTAATACGTGTCATTTCATCCTGTCTCTTCTTCTTGTCAGCGTTTTCCATATGTTCCTTCATATGCCGATTTCACGAAGAACCTCTTCACTCCTTATCGGCCCACCTGATTTTCAACAAACTTCTGTAGCACCACATCACAAATGCTTCGATTATCTTCTACTCTGGTTTTCCCACTCTCTGTGATTCACTACCACACAATGCTGTGCTCCAAACGTACGTTCTCAGAAATGTATTCCTCAAATTAAACCCATCGTTTGATACCAGTAGACTTCTCCTGTCCAGGAGTGTCCTCTGTGTTATTCTCTTTCTTATGTCCTCCTTGCTTCGTCCATCATGGGTAATTTTGCTTCCACGACAGCAGAATGTCCCAGCTTCACCTACTTCGAGATTCCCAATTTTGATGTCAAGTTTCTCGTTATTCTCATTTGTGCTAGATCTCATTGCCTTTTTCCTTTTTGCGATTTACTCTCAATCCATATTCCGTACTCGTTAGAATGTTCAATCAATCTAAGAGATCCTGTAATTCTCTTTCACGTTCACTGACGACAGCAATGTCATCAGCGAATCTTATCATTGATATCCTTCATCCCTGAATTTTAAGCCTATTCTTGAACCTTTCTTTTATTTCCGTCATTGGTTCTTCGATGTACAGATTGGGAAACAGAGGGCAAAGCTTGCAACCCATTGTCATACGCTTTTTAATCCGTGCACTTCTTTGTTGGTGTTCCAGTCTTATTGGTCGCTCTCGATTGTTGAACATATTATATAGTATCCGTCTTTCCCGATAGTTTATTCCTATTTTCTTAGAATTTCCAACATTTTACAACATTTTATACTGCCTAACGCTTATTGTAGGGCAACTAACGCTATGACCGTATCTTGATTTTTCTTCAACCTTGGTTCCATTACCAAACGCAACGTGAGGACTGCCTCTCTGGTGCCTTTACATTTCCTGGAGCCAAACTGATCTTCATCTAATACGCCCTAAATTTTCTTTTTCATTCTTTTGTGGATGCGTTAGCGGTTACGCTGATTCTGAGACAGTTTTCGTACTTATCTGCCCTTGCTGTCTTTGGAACTGTGTGGATGATATTTTTCCAAACGTGCGATGGTTTTTCGCCAGACTCATACATTCTACACACTAAGTAGAATAGTCATTTGATTGCCACTTCCTCCAATGATTTTAGAAATCCGATGGAATATTATCTGCCCTTCTGCGTTATTTGATCTCAAGTCCTCCACAGCTCTTTTAGATTCTTACTATAGTGCTAACACAGGTAAACAAGGCGTTATTCATTGCAATAAATCTACTAGTTTTAGACATAGTTTTATTTGAGGAAGAAACGTCTGAGAATATACGTCTGGAGAAGAGATTTTTATGGAGTTGAATCATGGACTATAGCAAAACCGGATGCAATGAGAGTGGAAGTATCTGATATACAGGGGTTGGACATAAATACGGAGATACGCCAAGAAACGAATGCTCGAATATGCTAGCCAAGCCAGCATGTTCCGCTGTTGTGCTTAACCCCCAGTGGTACCTGTGCAACACCCTCGATACGTTTCAAGTGTCATTCGTGGTTAGAACTATGCACTGTGTAGTTGTTAGAACTATGCACTGAGTAGTTGTGAATGCGTCATGAGTATGTCGGAGCTAAGGGAGTTCGGAAGTCGCCAAACTGTTGGTGCTCGTACTGAGAGAGCTTCCACATCCAAGATAGCCGAAGTGTTCCGTGCTTCAGGAGGCGCCGTATCGAATATTTATAGCGCATACAGGGGAAGCGGAAAACATCATCCGCTAAGCCACGACGCAGACGAAAGTGTGTGTTGATGATCGTGACGGACGACTATTGAGGAGTTTTGTGACAAAGAGATAGAGGACGGCAGCCGGAAAAGTCACTATAATCACTGAAAGTCGCACTCGCCATCTCTATCAGCACCAAAATAACACGAACGGAGCTCGATAACCAGATTGTTTATTTAACTAAGTTGTTTGACTGCGTTGATCACAAAATATGGTTGCAGAAGTTGGACCATTACAGAGTACGGAGCGTAGCTTCTTACTTGCAACAGACAGCAAAAGGTCGTTATTCACAGTGTTGAAAAAGTCTGTGATGTGGGGTCTGAGTGGGGTACAGTCCAATGGGGGGGGGGGGGGGGGTGCCCCAGGGATCAGTGTTGGAGCCACTCCTGTTCCTTATTTATGTAAATGATATGCCCTCCAGTATTATGGTTAACTCCAAAATATTTCTCTGCGCTGATGACACTAGCTTGGTAGTAAAGGATGTTGTGTGCAACATTTGACCCGGTTTCAAATAGTGCAGTTCACGACATAAGTTCATGGCTTGTAGAAAATAAACTAACGCTAAATCACAGAAAGACTCAGGTTTTACTATTTCTAATACACAAATCAACAAAATCTGACGTTTTAATTTCACAGAATGGGCATATGATTAGTGAAACTGAACAGTTCAGATTTCTTGGTGTTCAGATAGATAGTAAACTGTCGTGGGAAGCCCACGTTCAGGATCTTGTTCAAAGACTTAATGCTGCCATTGTTACTGTTCGAACGGTATCTTAAGTAAATGATCGTTCTACACAAAAATTAGTCTACTTTGCTTATTTTCATTCGCTTGTGTCGTATGGTATTATATTTTGGGGTAACTCTTCCCATTGTAAGACGACATTTTTGTCTCAGAAACGGGCGGTTTGGCCAATAAGTGGTATAAGTTCGCGAACCTCTTGTCGACCTCTGTTTAATAGTCTGGGTATTCTGACATCGGTCTCTCAATGCATATAGTTTTTACTGTCATTTCTTATTAACACTATCAGCTTATTCCCAAGAATAAGCATCTTTCACTCAGTTAATACTCGGCAGAAATCAAACCTGCATTTGGATCGGACTTCCTTAACTCTTGTACAGAAAGGTGTGCAGTATACTGCTGCATCCATTTTCAATAACCTACCAAAAGAATGGAAAAATCTCAGCAGTAATCCACGTTGTTTTAAATCGAAACTGAAGATTTTATTCACGGCTCACTCCTTCTATTCTGTCGAGGAGTTCCTTGAAAAATTAAGCTGATTCTTGTTGTATTGTTGATTGCGTTTAAGTAAACTTATGGCTTGACTTTTTTTCGGGTTCATAAACATTTTATTTTTATCTATTATTACTTTCATGTTGCAATTTCATGTACTGACACGCTCCATGACCTTGGAGATTTGCTCCTCAATTTTATCCTACGGAACTTTACGTGTAAATTAAATAAATAAAGTATTGCAGGGCGAGCTGCAATTCCAAAACCACTCATCAGTGATGAAAATTCCCGTAACAGGAAAACGTGTTGCCGAAGCCAAAACCCTGAACTATGTAGCAATAGAAGAAAGTCATTTGGTGGGATGAGTCTTGCTTCACATTGTTTCTAACCTCTGGCCGAGTGAAACTTGGTGGGGGTATGGTGATAGCACGTTCCAAGAAACAAATTTGAATGATTCCTGAACTTCATGAGTCAATTCACATTAATTTTGGGTCGAAAAAAACGAATATAACAATGAAAAGTTTTCCTTTTTAAGAGTTCTAAATGCTGGAAGAATACCTCGCAGATTGTTGGAACTGAAGAGAATCATTTAGTGGCTGCATGAGATCGTCGTCTTTTGAGTCTTGTGATGGAGTTCCTCAGCATCCCTACACAGAAACCAACAATAATCCTCAAGCTTCATTCCAATGGCCCTGATATCTTTGTTCCATAACAGAAATGTCCTCATAGGTTCTCTCTCCACGTTCATCACTGACAGCTCCATAACTAGGAAGGAAAAAGACTGGGTGGGAGTGGAGGAAATGGATTTTAAGGGATATGTTGCATCCAAGGTTATGGTATTGTTGCAGGAGGACTGTTACCAGTGAGTGTAGCTATCACCTTTTTTGTTGCCTAAAAATCCACAACCAACTCGCTTCAAGGCATCCCAAGCTTCCTGCTCTTTCCCCTCCAAAACTAGGTCAAATGCAGGACCCTCTACAAGATCTCGAATTTTTGGCCCGATAAAAATACCTTCCTTAACTTTCGCATCACTTAATTTCGGAAATTTCTCTCTTATATACTTAAAGGCCCGTCCTGTTTGGTTCATACCTTTGACAAAACTTTTCATGAAGCCCAGCATGATATGCGGGGGTGAAGGAAGAACATCATTTAGTCCATGAGAGGCTCGGCAACGACATTTTTCTCGCTACACCCGGTTTCTTGCAGGGCAGTCTGCTTTAATATAATGCGATCTCCTATGCCAGCTGTCTCACATACATAAGAAGCAGCAATGTTTTGTGTAGCCCAGTTACATTCCTAAGAGTATAGCAATGGCGTTTACTTCTCAACAGATTTTTCATTTGTGTTCATAATACTTGAGTCCAAGATGGCTCTCATATTTCCTTATGTCTCCTTCATGTGAACTGCACGACGAGCAGGAATAGAAGGAAGACGGTTGCCACTGTGAAGTAACACGACTTTCAAAATAAGCTTGGAGGAGTCAATGGATAGCCTCCATTCAGTTAGATCATGGTTCAGCTGCAAAGATTTCATCAAGCCATTAATGGAGCAGGAAGCAGCAAGATTGTTTTTCTTCTCCAAAAAGGGAAGCAGCTCCATGTGTTACTGTGAGACTGTGACATCACTTTCGAGAAGATTCCACTGATGTAGTCGAGACCCAAGAATTTCTGCCTTCTCCTTTGACAAGTCAAGGTCTCTAATGCGATCACTCTATTCTGCTTGATTCAGTGTGTATGGTTTACCATCTTTTCCCTCAAAAGCAGGGTCACGGGATGTGGAAGTCTTGTTTAGTTCCTTTTCTTCTTCTTCTTGTTACATCCTGTCTTCACTTCAGACACAATTAGCAGATCGAAGATTCAGATACCGAATTGTTCTTCTTTTCTTCATAGACAATCCTGCCTTTATAGGTGGAGTAAAACAAAAATAGCAGTCATCTGTACGGTTTGTAGGCTCCCGCCAAACCAAAGGCACAGTAAAAGCCATAGATCCAGTATAACTGAACATGCGTTGCAACATACCCCGAGCCCAAGACTTATCCTGCTCCCCTCCTTTCACACCGTGATAATGCTGATAGGCAGTCTTCGCAAGAGCTGTCAGACTGCGTTTCTGTGAGGAAAATGTTATTTCACCACAAATGTGACAAAAATTATTCACCTTATTTACATATTTTCGTGGTATTTTTACGAATTTTGCACCACAAAAGCTTTCTCAAACCAGAAAAATCTGCTTCCATTACAGTAGGAACTACATGAAACTCAGTCATAGCAACAGTATCTATGTTTATGACTTACAAACAGCTTAAGGGGACCATACCGTGGTTCAGGTCGAAAAAAATCGATTTTCGATTTTCATCAAATTTCGATAGATTAAGGTTTTGTTTAAGTATTCTGAAAAGGATTTTGCTGAAGTAAAATTTTTTCGAGCATTTAAAGAGCATTTGTCTGTCACTCACTTTTCTGGATATATTTTAGATCCTTATATCACCTACATTGCACGTTAGGGATTTTTTTTACTCTCGAGTGTGTTGGCTAACCTTGGAATGCAACGGTCGGTATTCTTTGGTTTCTGCTGTTTGTAAACAACACACTTTTAAACACCCGGTTAGTTTTGTTCAGTGCTTGTTTACGTGTGTTTTGTTGTGTTATTGAAGATGACGAAACGTAAAGGCACTTTAAAGAAACGACAATTTAGAGTAAACAAGTTTAGAAAGCTTTCTGTACAAGAGGTTATGTCGCCTGTCAATGATGTTTCTTATTGTAATTCTTTAACAAGTGCATCATCAAAGAAGCTCTAACAACTTCAAGAGAGTCACAACGAATTTACTGTAAGCGACTAGGGGTGCAGTAACATTATTATAAATTTGAGAATATTACGAAATCAATACTTGATTAGTTTATGCCCTACGATCCATTGGCAAGGGCATGGCTGCAGGGAGAGCATTTTGTTCAGTGATGAACTTACATCAACCACCAAATAAATTTGTAAAACTGACTGCAGTATTAGCGAAAGCTGTATGTGAGGTCAGCGAGGAAAGCATAAAACTGGCTGCTAGGGAAGCAGTGGAAGAAAATTATGGATGTTTGGATATTGCAGTTACACTTGATGTAAGTTGGCAGGAAAAAGGACATACTTCTCTGAATGGAGTAGTGACTGCCACGAGTGCAGCCACCAGTTAGATGTGGAGAAAATGTCTAAATATTGAAAATGTTGTAAAGTCAATGAACATAAAGAACACAACTGTGTGGCTAATTTTAGAAGAACAAGTGTTGGTATGGAAGTTCATGGAGTACAACAAATATTTCATCACTCCGTAGAAACAAGAGGCATACAGTACACCAAATATTTGGGTGATTGTGACAGTAAGGCATACAACAATGTGGTGAACTCTACGCCATACGGAGATGCCATTATTAGCAAAATAGAATGTGTAGGCCATGTTCAAAAACGTTTGGGAACAAGGCTGAGAAAACTAACTGTTGATGTGAGAGGAAAAAAATTAGGTGGAAAATTGTTGACCGGACGTAGTTGGTTAACGAAAACTGAAATAGAAAACTTGTAGGTATACTATGGGCAGGCAATTAAGAGAAATAAAGAAAATTTGGAGGCTATGAAGAGAGATGTTTGGGCCATATTCTTCCGTAAGTCCTCTACTGATGATAAGCCATGTCATGGATTGTGTCCATCAGGAGAAAATTCGTGGTGCAAGTACAATAGGGCTCATGCAACTGGAGAATCTTATTCTCACCAGCATTCTCTTCCGGCTCCTGTCATTACAGCAATTAAACCTATTTTCAGAGACTTGGCTCATCTTGGCCTTCTACTGAAATGTCTGCATGGGCAGACACAGAATTCAAATGAATGTTTCAACAGCATAATTTGGAACCATCTTCCTAAAACTGTATTTGTAGGCATGCATACAATGAAACTAGGAGTTCATGATGCTGTTATTACATTCAGTTGTGGCAATATTGGAAAGTGTTGGGTACTGAAAAAGCTGGAAATTAATCCTGGTGAAAATGTGATCACTGGGCTGCAACATTGCGATAAAATGAGGATACCCGATGCAGACAGATCTGCATCTAATATGGCCAAGAAAGCAAGACAAACATCCAGGAAGGTGAGAAAGAAGCTGGAAGACCTGCTAGAGGCCAAAGAAGGGCCATTATATGCAGCAGGACAGTTTTAATTAATTGTAAGTAACAAATTTCAAAAGTTTTTTCTTTAAAGTCAATTTCCCACTAACTAAAATTTTCAGTACATTCTTTCTTTCTTTCTTTCGTTTGTGCCTTTTCCTGCACGGACGCAGGGTTGGCATGATTAATCAGATTTGGCAAGGTTAATTGAAGGGGTGACCGGATGCCCTTCCTGCCACCACCCCATACCCCCCAGGAGGGAATTAGTGTACCACAACTGTCTCTGCACAGTGTGAATGTGTTCAGATGTCTGCAAGCCGTGTAACTGAAGTGTGACGTGGGGACCAGCCCGGTATTCACCTCGTGGGATGTGGAAAACCGCCTAAAAACCACGTCCAAGCTGGCCGGCACACCAGCCTCCGTCGTTAAGCCACCAGGCGGATTCGACCCGAGGCCGGCGTGCCTACCCGAGTCCAGGAAGCAGCACATTTGCTCTTTCGGCTACCCTGGTGGGTCTAAAATTTTCAGTACATATGCCCCATTACACGAGGGCTACCCACAAAGTACATTACGTTTTGGAATTAAAAATAAATAAAGTATTGGAAATTTTTTTATTATATACAGATGAAAGCCACACTTAAATACTACTTTTTTACATAGTTGCCATTTAAATTAAGGCACTTATCGTAGCGATGGACGAGCATGGAAATTCCTTCGTCGTAAAATTCGGCCGCCTGCGCCTTTAACCCCGTGGTTACCTCTTCCTGAAGCTGTGCGTCGTCATCAAAACGCTGCATAGCCAACCACTTCTTCATTGCTGGGAATAAGTGGAAGTCGCTCGGTGCCAGGTCGGGATTGTACGGCGGATGAGGAAACAACTCCCACTTAAAAGATTCGAGAACTTAACGAGCGGCATTTGCCGTGTGGGCCCGGGCGATGTCGTGAATCACCAAGATCTTTGAGCCCAACTTCCCCTGGGCTTGTTTTGTATTGCTCTTCTGAGCTTGTGCAGAGTTTGGCAATACCTTTGAGAGTTTATTGTAGTGCCTCTTTCCAGGAAACCCACAAAAATCACACCTTTTCTGTCCCAAAAGAAGAGGTAACCACGCGGTTGAAGGCGCAGGCGGCCGAATTTTACGACGAAGGAATTTCCAAGCTCGTCCATCGCCACGACAAGTGCCTTAATTTAAATGGCAACTATGTAGAAAATTAGTATTTAAGTGTGGCTTTCATCTGTATATAATAAAAAAAATTCCAATACTTTATTTATTTTTAATTCCAAAACGTAATGTACTTTGTGGATAGCCCTCGTATCAGAAACTACTATAGAGAAATGAATGAAATTTTCAGAGGCTCTGCATAACATAAAAAGCCATCTCTGGTACTACTTTCATTAACATTCCCCAATTAGGGAGTTCACAAAAACTGTTTTCTGTAGAAAAAACTTAATATTTTTTGTTAATAAATTTAAAAAAGTATTTCTTAAAAATTATAAAATGGATAAAGCATATTTTAGTAAAGTTGACTATATTAGCATCATGTAGCATACAGTAAAAATATTAAGATCCTGCATCATATAGTTTTTTCAGACATGGATCAAATACTTGTCTAAATTAACATGGGTTAGATAGGCAGGGTGTGGTCCCCTTAAGAGCATTTGTGTTTTGTTATTGGACAAGTGTGGCAACTCTGAAAACAAAATTTCCCCCTAACTGAAAATGTTGACTTTAAAAATGAAATGTCATTTTATCTTCAAGAGCTAACCTGTCATTTTATTGTGATTTTTTAATTCAGCAGGTGGAAATACATAAGAATTGACTATTTTTGAGTCCGAAACAGTTTCATTGTTGGCCAGTGTAATTTGAACAGACGTATCGTGGTATTCCATGGGGCCCATGGTTCTTCTACAAGGTCGCATTATGACCAAGGATCATGTAACCATTTTGGCTGATCAGGTCCATCCCGTGGTGCAGTGGTTGTTCCCCAGTGGTGATACTGCGATCCCAGACGGCAGGGCCCCTGTTCATTCAGCTCGCACCGTCCAAGACTGATTTTATGGGCACCCGGACAGATTGTTTCATCTCTCCTGACCACACCACAATCACCAGACCTCACTACTATTGAGCCTTTGTAGTCTACTTCGGACAGTAAAATCAGCTCCTAAAAGGATGTTGCCTTCGGGAAATTAATGGAATTCTGGAAGCTATTTTAATCACTCAAGCAGGCCTCAGATATGAAAAGTTGAGTTTGCCGCGACTTATTAGTGGAGCTTCAGCCGTGATAATCGTAAAGCGAAGATGAATAAGTTATGCTTTTTAGGGCGCATGTTTATTGGACTTTTTTCAATCTTTTAGTCCATACTACCACGTCCCAAAATATGGAAAGCAAGGAGCTTGCAGTAGAAGAGATTTGCTTCACAGTATCGAAGATCAAGGATTGCTCATAGCTCTTAAGGCATGCGTTTTAGACCCCATATTTACTTGAGTTTTTTGTTTCGAATGATTATTCGTGTCATATCCTTGAATATTAACCATCACTTCTGAAACACCCTGTATGTAATAAATAATTAAGGAAGGTATGTGGGGAAAGAGCTACTCCATGGACGATGAAAGGAGAGGAAGCTGAATCAGATCACGGGGAGAAAGGTCAGAAAACTAGTGAGCAAAAGAAAGTATTCAAGAAATGCTTTATGGTATGTGACGGGTCTCGTAACTTTTCGAACTTCTTTGTTTGGCCGATTGCATTCAGATCGCATGCTGCTTCAAATCCCCATATCTCCATACAAATTTATGTTTCCCCTGACTCCCCCACAGCGCTTTTAGGTGTACACCGACGTGGCTCCTTTGCCTTCCCCAGCATTCCGTGCTCCGTCTCCAATGATTCCGTCGTCGGTAGGACGTTAAACCCTAATCTTCCTTTTTCCCTTCCTCTGTTTTACTATTAGGTAAACAAATTTTTATGTTTTATGATTTATGCAGATAATAGGTCAGTTCTAGCAGTCGTCAGCGGGCTCACACTCATGCAAAGAGCAGAAGCTGAGTTGACCAGCCCCTTCTCCCATTTCTGGCTACTTGGAGTGTGGCCGTTAGCTGTATGTGCAGTGAGAGCAAACAGCCAGACTCTACCCGGAAAATTTTTTCTGGCCTCTCAAGCTGCGCAGAGCTATCAGAGGGTGCGCACAAAGCTGTCAGAGAGGGGTGGGGGAGCGGGGTGGTAGTCCCCACGTGACCCGTAGAAAGAAAGGATCCTTTCTTCCAGGAGTGCTAGTTCTGCAAGTTTCGCAGGAGAGCTTCTGTGAAGTTTGGAAGGTAGGAGCCAGGTACTGGCAGAAGTAAAGCTGTGAGGACGGGTCGTGAGTCGTACTTGGGTAGCTCAGTTGGTAGAGCACTTGCCCACGAAAGGCAAAGGTCCCGTGGTCAAGTCTCGGTCCGGCACACAGTTTTAATCTGTCAGGAAGTTTCATATCAGTGCACACTCCGCTGTTGAGTGAAAATTTCATTCTAGAAACGAACAAGTGAATTACATTCACATAATACACGGAAAACTAAAATAATATTTTATTAGTTTTAGTTTCCGGATTTTATTTTATTTCCATATTATTAGCAAATCAAGCATGAATTGTCTTGCCGGAATTTTATTTTATTTCCATATTATTAGCAAATCAAGCATGAATTGTCTTGCCGATCATTGAAGTTATTTTTTTTTTGTATTTCCAAAGAAATTTGGCTGTTATTAATCAACTAAAATAAACTGTTCTTTGGCGCACAGGCAGTCAGTTTATTTGAAGCAAAGTGTTTCATTCCATACTGTTGTCTAATTTCAACTGTTCACTCAATTTCCATGACACATTTTCATTTTCACACCCGTATGGCATTCACAGATCACGTATTATGCCATGATAAAGAATCAAACATCAGTGAACCCGGTACTCCAAGAAAATTGCCGCTCAAAGTACCACACTGGAAAGCTTAGTGCCAGGTAAATCAGTGTGGATCTGAATGTACGAATATGCATTTTAAGCCAAATTATAATTTTTAGTATGATTTACGAAATCTTGATGCTCTTGAAGTATGCTCTCATGTCCTGTTTCTTTTGTGATATAATATAAGGTCTCTGAGTCTTAGACATATGAGCATACGTAAATGTTCAGTTGTAGATGACTAAGGAAGCGATTTTCGTCACTATTATTGAATAAGTTATTTTGTTTCAAATTTAGTGGCAACTTTAGCAAATAAATAGTTTCTCTTACAAATATGCTACCGTGAAACAATGTTTTTCGATCAGTATGCTGTTCTTTGGTAAATCGTAGACTGGCGCATTATTGTATTTCATCACCGCCGCTTTCCACTTTGCTTTATATTAAATCCAAGAGTAGAGCATAAACAATTTCTTAACTTTACTGATAACATTCATTCATTTTTATACAGTTTGAAATAGCCATGAAATAACTTATTGTGCCGATGGTACTGTTACCGACACTGTGACGCTAAAGCGGAGTTATTGAACGCAGTTTCCGAAATTCCTTCACCAGGGAAGACGAATGGAATATTCCAGAATTTGAAACACGAACAGCGGCTAGCATGAGTTTCTTAGAAGTAGATACCTTAGGGTTTGCGAAGCAACTCAAATCGCTTGATACGGGCAAGTCTTCAGGTCCAGATTGTATATCGATTAGGTTCCTTTCAGATTACGCTGGTACAATAGCTCCCTACTTAGCAATCATATACAACCGCTCGCTCACCGATACATCTGTACCTACAGATTGGAAAATTGCGCAGGTCGCACCAGTGTTTAAGAAGGGTAGTACGAGTGATCCATCGAACTACAGACCTATATCATTGACGTCGGTTTTCAGTAGGGTTTTGGAGCATTTACTGTATTCAAACATTATGAATCACCTCGAAGGGAACGATCTATTGATACGCAATCAGCATGGTTTCAGAAAACATCGTTCTTGTGCAACGCAGCTAGCTCTTTATTCGCACGAAGTAATGGCCGCTATCGACAGGGGATCTCAAGCTGATTCCGTATTTCTAGATTTCCGGCAAGCTTTTGACACCGTTCCTCACAAGCGACTTCTAATCAAGCTGCGGGCCTATGGGGTATCGTCTCAGTTGTGCGACTGGATTCGTGATTTCCTGTCAGGAAGGTCACAGTTCGTAGTAATAGACGGCAAATCATCGAGTAAAACTGAAGTGATATCAGGTGTTCCCCAGGGAAGCGTCCTGGGACCTCTGCTGTTCCTGATCTATGTAAATGACCTGGGTGACAATCTGAGCAGTTCTCTTAGGTTGTTCGCAGATGATGCTGTAATTTACCTTCTAGTAAGGTCATCCGAAGACCTGTATCATTGCAAAGCGATTTAGAAAGGATTGCTGTATGGTGTGGCAGGTGGCCGTTGACGCTAAATAACGAAAAGTGTGAGGTGATCCAGATGAGTTCCAAAAGAAAACCGTTGGAATTCGATTACTCGATAAATAGTACAATTCTCAAAGCTGTCAATTCAACTAAGTACCTGGGTGTTAAAATTACGAACAACTTCAGTTGGAAAGACCACATAGATAATATTGTGGGGAAGGCGAACCAAAGGTTGCGTTTCATTGGCAGGACACTTAGAAGATGCAACAAGTCCACTAACGAGACAGCTTACACTACACTCGTTCGTCCTCTGTTAGAATATTGCTGCGCGGTGTGGGATCCTTACCAGGTGGGATTGACGGAGGACATCGAAAGGGTGCAAAAAATGGCAGCTCGTTTTGTATTATCACGTAATAGAGGAGAGAGTGTGGCAGATACGATACGCGAGTTGGGATGTAAGTCATTAAAGCAAAGACGTTTTTCGTCGCGGCGAGATCTATTTACGAAATTTCAGTCACCAACTTCCTCTTCCGAATGCGAAAATATTTTGTTGAGCCCAACCTACATAGGTAGGAATGATCATCAAAATAAAATAAGAGGAATCAGAGCTCGAACAGAAAGGTTTAGGTGTTCGTTTTTCCCTCGCGCTGTTCAGGAATGGAACGGTAGAGAGATAGTATGATTGCGGTTCGATAAACCCTCTGCCAAGCACTTAAATGTGAATTGCAGAGTGATCATATTGATGTAGATGTAGATGTAGATGTATTGTCCTTTGTTCTGGCTTATACAAGCAACTGTTTTTCATTTTTTCAAGAAATTTGTGTTCCATCTCACTAGCTTTTTGCAGTGCTGTGCATATGTAAATCTAATTGGAAATGCTAAATCGTAACACCAATCAAAAAAATCTATGTTAAAATCACCACACAGCAAAATATTAGGTACTTTGAGCTGCAGATTCTAGTTTTCAAATAAATGTTATGCTAAGAACAGCTTCCTTATTTTGGTTTCCTTACCTGGATATGATTTGATAAAACAGTGGCTCTGTGTACCTCCACAGAACAATATGCCACAGTGCTACACATGTTCACATGACACCTCAGTACGCACGAAATTTCGAACAGGAATACGATGAGAAGTGTTTGAACTTGAAGATACCAAATGCAAGCAAGGAGACTCTGCGTAGTTGCCAGATTTATTCAAGATGGCGGATCCAAGATGGTGGCGATATACACTCCTGGAAATTGAAATAAGAACACCGTGAATTCATTGTCCCAGGAAGGGGAAACTTTATTGACACATTCCTGGGGTCAGATACATCACATGATCACACTGACAGAACCACAGGCACATAGACACAGGCAACAGAGCATGCACAATGTCGGCACTAGTACAGTGTATATCCACCTTTCGTAGCAATGCAGGCTGCTATTCTCCCATGGAGACGATCGTAGAGATGCTGGATGTAGTCCTGTGGAACGGCTTGCCATGCCATTTCCACCTGGCGCCTCAGTTGGACCAGCGTTCGTGCTGGACGTGCAGACCGCGTGAGGCGACGCTTCATCCAGTCCCAAACATGCTCAATGGGGGACAGATCCGGAGATCTTGCTGGCCAGGGTAGTTGACTTACACCTTCTAGAGCACGTTGGGTGGCACGGGATACATGCGGACGTGCATTGTCCTGTTGGAACAGCAAGTTCCCTTGCCGGTCTAGGAATGGTAGAACGATGGGTTCGATGACGGTTTGGATGTACCGTGCACTATTCAGTGTCCCCTCCACGATCACCAGTGGTGTACGGCCAGTGTAGGAGATCGCTCCCCACACCATGATGCCGGGTGTTGGCCCTGTGTGCCTCGGTCGTATGCAGTCCTGATTGTGGCGCTCACCTGCACGGCGCCAAACACGCATACGACCATCATTGGCACCAAGGCAGAAACGACTCTCATCGCTGAAGACGACACGTCTCCATTCGTCCCTCCATTCACGCCTGTCGCGACACCACTGGAGGCGGGCTGCACGATGTTGGGGCGTGAGCGGAAGACGGCCTAATGGTGTGCGGGACCGTAGCCCAGCTTCATGGAGACGGTTGCGAATGGTCCTCGCCGATACCCCAGGAGCAACAGTGTCCCTAATTTGCTGGGAAGTGGCGGTGCGGTCCCCTACGGCACTGCGTAGGATCCTACGGTCTTGGCGTGCATCCGTGCGTCGCTGCGGTCCGGTCCCAGGTCGACGGGCACGTGCACCTTCCGCCGACCACTGGCGACAACATCGATGTACTGTGGAGACCTCACGCCCAACGTGTTGAGCAATTCGGCGGTACGTCCACCCGGCCTCCCGCATACCCACTATACGCCCTCGCTCAAAGTCCGTCAACTGCACATACGGTTCACGTCCACGCTGTCACGGCATGCTACCAGTGTTAAAGACTGCGATGGAGCTCCGTATGCCACGGCAAACTGGCTGTCACTGACGGCGGCGGTGCACAAATGCTGCGCAGCTAGCGCCATTCGACGGCCAACACCGCGGTTCCTGGTGTGTCCGCTGTGCCGTGCGTGTGATCATTGCTTGTACAGCCCTCTCGCAGTGTCCGGAGCAAGTATGGTGGGTCTGACACACCGGTGTCAATGTGTTCTTTTTTCCATTTCCAGGAGTGTAGATGGCAACATCGCAATAACGCCATGGTGTGAAGTTCAAATTTTGGGACAAAATAGGCCATTTGGGCTACCTCCACTAACCAAAGTCATCCAACCACCGCCTCTTCCTTGGAATTGGCGGGAAAAGGATTTAGCCTGTACTGGGATGCTGGATAGGATGGATGTAAGTTTTTGTTTTGCATGCAGTGTTTATTTAAACAAATTGAGTTGTCATAGGCAGTAGCTCTATCCAGTGTGTTCACCATGAGGTTCAGAGTTCAACTGAGCTAGTACACAGTACTGCCACCAGAGGGCACTGTCGTCCCATGGAAGTATGGAGAAAATGGCGGGAAAAGGACTCAGTCGGTGTCCAGGTGCTGGAGAGAGGAAGGAGTGTACTTTATTTATTTTGGAACAGTTTATTTAGGGACGGATTTCACATAGTTTATTTATTACACTGATACAAAACACTCGCCCTGACATACTTGGGGTCACAATAAATACCCTGCAGACCTGCAAACTACTCGTAAATCATCAAAATAATGCACTACGCTGGTGTACAGACACGCAAACAACTGGTAAATTGTCAAAATGATGCATGTATAATGCTCTGCAGACATGCTCACTAATTATAAACTGTTTAAATAATGCATTGCACAGCCTACAGATCTGCAAACTACTCGTAAATTACCGAAATAATGCTGTACACTGATGTACAGACATGCAACCAACTCGTAAATTTTCAAAAAATAATGCATATATAACACTCTGCCAACACTCTCACAACGCTTCAACAGCCAAAAATAATGCAGTGCACAAACACTCAGAGCACTTAAAAACACTTTCAAACTATCGTTAACTGCGATATATCAGCAAACTATTCCCTACAGAGGCCTCAAGACGCGCAAGCTGGCGCAGAGCCATCATGTCGGTCAAGCCTGCGGGCTGCCTCCAGCCATGCATGTGTTTCCCTAACCACGGTTGCTAGCGCGATATTGCGTAGCCTTTGTACCAGCAGTCCAGCAAAGACCTAATTGTCAAGCGACTCACCATTGCAAGTGCAGCTAAAAGGTTGTCAGTGATATACTGAAGTCACAGGTCTATGTAAATAAGAGCTAAGTCTGCATCTGGATGCAATACAGAAATCTGCTGCAATGCTTCCCAAAATAACATAGGATACAATCTTCCTAGCGATCCTAACAGGACAGCCCGTGCCACATGCAAGATGCTTTGGACCACGTGCACGTGTTTACCTGTCCAATGTGGCTGACGCACAGACATGAGATGTTTGCGTAGCATGGCTGGAATTTTTGGTGTCCTACAGCTAGAGGTCTGGAGATGTCTTAATGCCACAATGATGGATGATGGACAGCATCACGCCAGAGATGGATGGTCTGCTTGAACAATTGAACAAAGAATTCATCACCTTACTATCAGAACTTTCTGTAGATACCTTGCCCCCCCATCTTGTTCGAACCACTCTGTAGAGGCTCCTATGTCTGAGCACATGCGATGTCTTGTGAATGAATGGAACGCTCTGATTGGCTCTTACTGAATTTATCCACCAAACTGCTGCTGCTGCTGCCAGTGTGAGAACACTGTCCGCTATTTGTATCTGTGGACGTGACTTTCAACAGCAAAACTATTTTGTACAGATCGCCATATTGCACTGACAGTTAAACCCTGCAAAAATAGTCTGCAGATCGTCAAATATGGAAAAACGATTCATCAATTACACCGCTCTGCCACTGATGACGGAAGCTTCAATATTTCAGCGTGAAACGGATCTCCACATACCATATCGATGTAGTCAACACACAGTTCATATCCTGCACCATACAAAACCGTCGCTTGTGCACCCTGCATATATTGTCAACCACCAGACACTTGTACATATACAATGAAGGCAGACAGCATAAGCACCTGCACCATATATACTCCTCGCAGTAGAAGATATTTCCCACAAAGGTCAGATGGTCATCCACCACAGCCACTGCTTACAAGTTATCTGCCCCCACATGCACACTGGCCCGAGACATAATCAGAGCGCCCTCAGCAGACCAAGGTCACTCTCCAAACTCTTCTACAAAGGCTGGGTAAGTTCCCCTCAGCACAAAGGCGTTACTGTTTCTGGCCCTAATCTGCTTGCTTTCTTGCTTTCCACACCTATCTCCAGACTCTGAACATATGTATTTTCACGTGGTTTAGTAGAATATCATACCATTTTCGCGATTCTTCTCGATATCAAGCACTTAGCAGTATACTGTCAGTCGCTTACAAACTATAATTCCGAGGATATAGATTGGAAATTTTTTCCCTAGAAAACTGAAACTTTAGCGAGGTGGAGTGTGCTGTAAACCAGTAACTAGGATCTTAAGCCGTTTGCGGAAACTTTTACGTGAAATCTCAAAAAAAAAAAAAAATAGAGGAAACTGATATTCCACTTGCGAATACCGATGATGGTGATATAACAGATTACAAATCTTCCTTATAATTTACAAAGTCAACTAAGGTGTTTCTCGTGTCTAGAGAACCAGCAGATGTATCTGCCGTCTGTCTTTCACTGGCTAGATGCACACACCACAATCAATGTACTCTCCACCAAATAAAGACGGGAAATGTGCAGAAGCAGTCAACAGGACAGTTAACATGGGAGGGAGTAATGGTCCAGCACAAACACTCGTCCAAACTGAATCCCCTCAAATTTCCACAGAGAACACATGTGATCATGAAGGTTGTCCAACACATACTGAGTATTAGTTTGCTATTCAGCCATTTAGAGGACGTCACAGTTAGGTCAGCTACATTCCTGTACAGCAATAGGCCTTTCCATTCGGACAGCTCCTGCCATTAGCCGGAAAAGTGAATCATTCCTGCCACAGGTCACCACCACCGCGCGCCTTGCATCCCTAGACAGAATCGTCCTGGGTATCTGGCCACATACATATTTCATCGCTGTACTTACAATTAAATATTACAATTAAATATTATGACTGCAGTCTCAATTGGACAACATTCGACAATGAGCGAAGTATCAGAAATACCCCTGCTGACTGCCGTGGTTCTGGAAATAGAAATACCAGTAGCATTCTTATGACAACATAGTTTTCCAAGTAAAATAAAAAATCTTCCATTCCCTTCGCAGCTATCACAGTGTCTCTTACAACAGGACATAATCATTTTCTTTGGAGATGTCGGAACACACACACACACACACACAAACTTTATACGCCTGATGGTCAAGGTGAACCTATCATGCATCCCCAGCTACTAAGTATAATACTCCAACAATAACTGATTGCTGGAGATACAAAAAGAACTGAGTGAAAATCAGTGATAGATGGACACGTCTCATAAGTTTTTCTTGTGAGTAGTACCACAGTGTCTTAGAAAGAGAGAGGTAATCGACTTACACCGCCAGGTGTTAAAAACACGACTATGTTACTGTCACAGGCAGTCTTGGTTCTACAGGTGCTCACAAGTATCGCTAACGATATCCATGTTAAAACTATACAATCCTTACAAATCGTGGTATGACATTACCTCCGAATGAAGTGGTTTTTCCACACAAATACCACGACACTGAATATAGACGGTGATCGCCGGAGTGTATATTAACAGACTGAAGGTGCGGTTGCAAGTCGCCGACAATGTAAGCTCGTAATACAATCACCGAATTTAGAAAGTGATTTGGTTATGGAATGCGGTATGAAGCCAGTATTTGCAGCTCCCTCATGCCACCAGTAGATATTTCTGCAGTATTTGTAACGCATTCTGTCTCGATGCCAGTCAGAGGTTCCTGGTTACAGCCGATGGTTGATTGAGAATGATCGCAGACAGCATATGGTGTGCTGATTGAGTCAGTAAGAAATGTACACGGGTTTTCCAGATCGCCTGTGACACACTTTCCAGTAGAAATGCTGTCTGTAATTTGGAATGAAGTCTTTCCACTCAGCCGCATACCTGCAATGGATTCTACGGAGAAGTCTTTTAATAATTACAGCCACTGGTGAATCATATATCTAGCACTCTTCATATCTCTAAACGAGTCACCTTTTTCGAATCTATCTGCTACAGTAAAATTCGAACATGGTTTTAGGTAGTCCCTATGCATCGTGCAACTTCCCCTCAGACTAAGTGCTACCATCCCTGCAGCTTTGCACGTGTGATCCTTCTAATTTAAGTCGGAACTGAGTAGAAGTCTGAAAAAGTTATATCAGCCACATTCTGCAATCCATGTAGAAACAGGCTAAGATGAGTTAGTGCGATCCGACCGTGTTCTGATCATTCAATGGAAATGGGAACATGTTGTCATAGCTCCGCCAGTCGTCCATGATATGTAAAATCAGCACCAAACAAAGACTGTTCCTGCAACATGAGGTACTATAAAGACTGTATGAACAGTTACGGTGATGTTTCTTATTGCAAAATTAGGACCACTCAACATCATACAGGTAATGCAGTCCAAAGCAGATTCGCATCTCTCAGGGTCCATTCACGTACATCACCCCAACATTTTATCATCGTTATTCTGTACCATCCAATAGATAAAAATTACGAAATATAAAAGTTCTGCTAACTTCATCCGATAGGGAACTTGACTAGATTTTTACTGCATCTCTGTCTTCCCACATGTCGAAAACAAATACCGTCCACGTGCCGGCATCGAGTGCATGTGGCAATCCTATTAAATATAAAGGTATTGATCCACTGCACTGACGAGCTTTAAGTTTCATCATCTGTGTCGTTGCTTGAAACATTGTTATTTTTCTGCTGTGATGCGCTTTGTACACTGCCATACATTTTGCTTTTACTGAAATGAGTTGAAGGTCTGGGTCAGGTTCTAAACTGACATTAACTCGTCCTGATCCATTGCCTCTCACAGAAAACTAGGTGTTGCACGGTGTAAATCATGTTGTTGCAGCTGCTACCACAACACACACACACACACACACACACACACACACACACACACACACAGCATGATTTTAAATAAAAAACATCCACAACATAAGGAAACTGGAAGAGTTTTGTGGTGTTGTGGAGCGTTTTCAAACTGCTGTGAGAAGTTGATTGACAACCTCTACATTTAAACTCATCTGTCACAGTGACGGGATAGCTGATGACTCTGTGTTCCATTTCGATTGAGTCCTCATATTGCAGTCACGTACATGATCGCTATTTCGATGCTAGCCACCCCCAGAAGGTGTCACCCTCCGCCAAGACTCTTTCTCCATCTCAAACAAGCGATGTCAGTCAATCATTATGTGGCAATCAACAGTGTACCGGTGGAAGGATGGGACGGAAAAGACACCATCGATGCACTGTAATAATAAGCATCAAGGTTGATAGTGCGAACAATTTTAACAGTTTTACAGTAATTTCAACACTGACCAATGACGCGACAGCACGTTTCCCAATTTCAGTGCCACCGCTATGCTGACACTTCTCTACTTTGCGAGTACCATTGCGAATGTAGAGAGATGACTGTGCAGTATGTCCATTAATTGTTAATTCTCGAACATATACTTCACCAAAGTATACCAGACAGCGATCTACATATTTCTAGCACCTCGAGCATAGTGCGTAATTTACGGTCTGTCTCTATGCGGATGGGAGTCACAGGGCATTCTCGCAGTCTCAGGATAAAGTTAGAGACTGAAAGACCCCTCGCACTATCTTTGACCAACTCGCCCTGGTGCACCATTACCGATTTAATCTGCAGCTGACCAGGAGTACACCGCTACATTCCACGTCTCGTGAATGAATGGAGCTTGCCACGTCCGTACCCATCTAACAAGGGAACCTCCCCATCGCACCCCCCTCAGATTTAGTTATAAGTTGGCACAATGGATAGGCCTTGAAAAACTGGACACAGATCGATCGCGAAAACAGGAAGAAGTTGTGCGGAACTATGAAAAAACTAAGCAAAATATACAAACTGAGTAGTCCACGTGCAAGATAAGCAACATCTAGGAGAACTAGAGTTCAGGAGCTCCGTGGTCCCGTGGTTAGCGTGAGCTACTGCGCAACGAGAGGTTATTCGTTCAAAACTTCCCTAGAGTGAAAATTTTACTTTCTTTATTTTTGCAAAGTTATGATCTGTCCGTTCGTTCATTGACGTCTCTGTTCAGTGTAATAAGTTTAGTGTCTGTGTTTTGTGGCCGCACCGCAAAACCGTGCGATTAGTAGCCGAAAGGACGTGCCTGTCTAATGGAAACCGAAAACATTTGATTGCAAGGTCATAGGTCAACCGATTCCTCGACAGGAAAACACGTCTGATGTATTCTATACGACACTGGTGACGGCATGTGCGTCACATGACAGGAATATGTTGTCGACCCACCTAACTTGTACACTTGGTGAATGGGTAAAAAGATTCTTCTACCTTGCCCAATTTAGGTTTTCTTGTGGATGTGATAATCACTCCCAAAAAAGTGTGAAAACATAAGAGTTTGTCACATAAACTACAACAAATGAATGCAACAGTTTCACAGTCGCACAGTTTTGTCTGTGCTCTGTCAAAACATATGTTTTTAACGTTTTCAAATTTTTCCGTGTGTAGACCGTCAAATCCTGCATATGTCCAAGCAAATCTGAACATGTCCTGGAATTTTGGAGAGCGAAGTTGATTATATGTGAGTGCCTGAACTTTTATAATAAACTACAACAAATGAATTCAACAGTTTCACAGTCGCACAGTTTTGTCTGTGCTCTGTCAAAACATATGTTTTTAACGTTTTCAAATTTTTCCGTGTGTAGACCGTCAAATCCTGAATATGTCCAAGCAAATCTGAACATTTCCTGGAATTTTGGAGAGCGAAGTTGATTATATGTGAGTGCCTGAACTTTGATAATTGTCTGAAAACAAAAAATTAAAATTTTCTCCGGAGGGAAGACTTGAACCAAGGACCTATCGCTCCGCAGCTGCACACGTTAACCACGGGACCACGGCGCTCATGTGTTTACAATTACCTGGATGTTTCCTATCTTACACATGGACTACTCAGTTTGTATATTTTGCTTCTTTTTTTCATAGTTCCACACAACTTCTTCCTGTTTTCTCGATTTATCTGTGTTCAGTTTTTCAAGGCCTATCCACTGTACCAACTTATAACTAATTCTGAGTGGGGTGCGATGGGGAGGTTCCCTTGTAAGTGCACAAGATTTCTCTAGATGCGCCCATGTCGAGGAGGTTAGCACTGTAACACCCCACCCGTCACTTATCTGGGTTTGATGTGTGTTCACCCCAGGTAATTGAGTAACAGATCAACAGAGAGTGCAAAACTGCCGCGATGTCGGATAACGCAAAGAAAGTAATAAGGCCCTGTGACTCCTGATTGAACTGCAGAGGCAGTGTTGACATTAATTGATTCAGAATTGATCCCTTTTAATTAAAAGGGGTGCACATTGATGTTACATTCAGCTATTGAACACCAGATGCAAATGTTGAACATAAAATTAATTAAGAAAGTGACTTGGGATTTCAACTACTTGATTGAAAACTGATGCAGTCGATTAGCACAGATTTATTTTTAACTCACGACCTTCAATCATCACATTACATGACTCTACTAACAGGCAGTGGTAATAAATTGCGTTTGCGTGGAGTTATGCGCGACAACTCAAAAGTAATTCCTATCGACTGACCCAGGCATAATGCGAAGTGCGAGAAGAATTCTACAATACACGGCCCATGAAACCCTTGTGGAAACTTTGCCGACGTGATCCAACGAATTAATCAGTGGCCGGAGAGGGCGCAATATCACCGAATACAGCGTGGCGGAGCGGCGGCGTTGTGCAGATGTCAGCCGACCTCGTGGGGCTGCAAGGCTGCGCTCGTCTATTCACTCCTAGCTATCTTGCTCAGTACATAGCTGAACCAAAACTTCCTATCTCCAAGCTCAATTGTTCCATTTGCTAGGTCCTAAACTGCAGAGATGCTCACTCTTTCCCAGGCAAGCTGAGTAAAGAACGCCACGTCCGCACTCTAGGCAAGCTGGGAATGGAAGACCACTACGCGGACTTCTCCCAGTCCGCTCTTCGTCTTGGTTTCCCCTCCAGCATAATCACTTACGCCAATTGCAGCGCAAGTCGCGTTAATTATGCGTCGCTTCCCAGCGCCGACCAATGCCTGCTCTGGGAAGTGAACAAATTCCCACAAAATTTCCTTTCCTCTCAACTTCTGCTATTTAGCTCCTCGCAGGTCACCCATCAAGGTTAGCATTTGCACAAAACACCAATTTTTCCAGAGTTCTGACTCCCAGGAGAGTACTCCAAATTCCTCAGTCCTATGTTCCCATCGGAGGCCGGCGTATTTCATTCTGTCACTCTTCACTTGATTTACTTCGGACTCTGTGGACCATGAATTCAGCGTGAAGTTGCTATAGTCACGAACACGCATATTTTGGCCTCTGTTGACCGCTCCACCGTAGCTTTGCGTGGCTTACTCGCATGTTTCACTGAAAACGGGACAACAGACATTTATCAACAGGCGTACAAGTTCTCCGTCTGCTTCCCAATACACCAGCATGGGGTCAACCACCCACTCACTGTCACTCATCTTAAGGCAGCTGGAGGCCGCACCCCATTACCGCTTTCTCAGAGCTTGAGCCGCCCTAAGCTGCCTATTGTCGCTTCCCTTCGCCGATCCCCAGCCATGCGCTGTGGTCAACTCTGTATACTTCTCTAGGATAAACTAGCCTCCAGTAAATCGATGCGTTTCCACAAAGTTTTTCATGTCATGTGAATTACTTTAAAACCATCACCCAACATTAATTATTCCAATATGCCCATACTATACCCTCTACAAGATGCATTGTGCCTTATCAGTCATTTTTGTTCACCCCTACTGTTCGCTCAACGTGAGTTAGGTGATCTTTAATGACTTCATGTAAGGGGCATAGTTCTTGCCATCTTACAGCACCCCTTATCAGTGTATAGTAGTACATTTGAAAGTGTTGTGATGTACTCGTAGTAGCAGAAGGTTAAGAAGAACAAGAAATGGGTGGTTTTTATGCATGATGGAGCTCCAGACGGATGGAGTTTGAAGCATTTTATGTAAATCAACTACGCTATCAATTCTAAAGGTATTGTTCTAGCGTCTCAGATGAGTACCTGGAGGGAACTCGTAAGAGAGAGCCGGCCGTAGTGGCCAAGCGGTTCTAGGCGCTACAGTCTGGAACCGCGCGACCGCTACGGTCGCAGATTCGAATCCTGCCTCGGGCATGGGTGTGTGTGATGTCCTTAGGTTAGTTAGGTTTAAGTAGTTCTAAGTTCTAGGGGACTGGTGACCTCAGAAGTTAAGTCCCATAGTGCTCAGAGCCATTTGAACCATTTTGGTAAGAGAGAACATAAACACAGGCACTCCTAAGACTTCACGGTTCTGCACTTAAAAGAGGCTATAAAGTTAGATCGCTTCAGTTTCCAACCCATTAGTTGTGTGAAATGCAGCGCTGTTAATTTTCCAATGGAAGAAATATATTTCCAGCGCATGACGTACATCCTTCTTGCGGGGAACGAACTATAAAATGAAAAAACTATTTTCTTAAAACTTTGGTTCTGTATGGTACATGCACAACAAAGCTTTCCAGAGATGTACAGCGACCACTGTTCACATTCGATCACGGTTCAGAAATTATATTATGCCCATATCAGTCCTATATAAAATGTTTGCTAGTAACAGAGAATACCTCTTACAAGGAAACAGATAAACGCGAATCAGAGGCGTCTGACTTGTGAAATTACACGTCTTGCCACCACTAACTCTGTAAACAGCACATCTGTCAAGCAGAGGTGTACACGGGGATTGTAGTGCCTCACAAACACTTTTCGGTAACTTAGAATCATCTTCGTTATGAAAGTGAAGTTTCGATTTTATACCCAAGCTGCGACAGAAAGTGGGGTACATCGCATAAACCTTCGTTCGTTTAGAGGAATGTGCCGAAACAGGATGGTCACGTTTCATCACACATGAGATGGAAGTCCTCTGATGACGGAGAGGTTTGCTGTTTACGATCGCAAGTAGACAGTGCTCTAAGTCACACACAGAACACGTGGTTGTATACGAGTCAAATGCAGGCTATGTCACTCGACAGATGCATCCTGACAGAACAGCGGAAAAATATTGTCAATGACCAGCAGCAGCATCTTCCTCCCTCATTCACTGTAATCATAAAAAGACTTCTCCATAGGATCCATTGCAGTTATGTGGTTGAATGGAAAGACTTTATTCCAAATCGCAAACAGCATTTCTACTGGAAAGTGTGACACAAGCGATCTGGAAAGCCTGTGTACATTTCTTACCGACTCAATCAGCACACCATATGCTGTCTGCGATCATTCTCAATCAACCATCGGCTATAATCAGGAACCTCTGTCGTGGCATCGAGACAGAATGCATTACAAATACTACAGAAGTATCTATCGGCGGCATGAGGGAGCTGCAAATACTGGCTTCATACCGCATTCCTCAGCCGAATCACTTTCTAAATTCGGTGATTTTATTACGAGATTACACTGTCAGCGACTTGTAACCGCACCTTCATTCTGTTAATATGCACTCCGGCGATCACCGTCTATATTCAGTGTCGTGGTATTTGTGTGGAAAAACCACTTCATTCGGAGGTATTGCCATACCAAGATTTGTAAGGCTTGTATAGTTTTAACATGGATATCATTAGCGATGCTTGTGAGCACCTGTAGAACCAAGACCGCCTGTGGCAGTAACATAGTGGCGATGTGTAAGACGATTACGTCTCTCTTTCTAAGACACTGTGGTACGACTCGCAAGAAAAACTTATGAAACATGTCCACCCATCGCTGGTTTTCACTCGTGGTTTTTGTATCGTGAGGAATCAGTTATTGGCGAAGTATTATACTTAGTAATCCAATTGAGACCGCAATCATAATATTTAATTGTAAGTATAGCGATCAAATATGCATGTGGCTGGATTCCCAGGACGATTCCGTCTGGTGGTGTATGGCGCGTGGCGACGGTAGTCTGTGGCGGGAATGATTCACGTTTCCGGCTAACAGCAAGAGCTGTCCGAATGAAAAGCCCTGTTGGGGTACAAGAATGTAGCTGACCTAGCTGTGTCTCCCTCTAGTCGGCTGAACAGCGAAATAATACTGAGTATGTGTTGGACAGCCTTCGTGATCACGTGTGTTCTCGTGGAAACTTGAGGAGATTCAACATGGACGAGTGTTTGCACCGGACCATTATTCCCTCCCATGTTAATTGTCGAGTTGACTGCTTCTGCACATTTCTCATCTTTATTTGGTTGAGAGAACATTGATTGTGGTGTGCACGTCTAGCAGGTGAAAGACTGATGGAAGACGGATTTGCTGGTTCTCTAGACACGAGAAACACCTTAGTTGACTTTGTAAATCGATAAGGCTGATTTGGAATATGTTGTATCACCATCACTGGAATTCGCGAGTGGAAATATCAGTTCCCTTTTTTTTGGTGGGGGGGGGGGGGGGAGGGGAGTTTACGTAAAGGTTTTCACCGATGGGATATGTTTCTAGTTAGTGGTTTACAGCACACCCCACCTCGCAAAAGTTGCACGTTTCTAGAGAAAAATTTCCAGTCTATATCCTCGGAATTACAGTGTGCAAGCGATCGGTAGCATACTGCTAAGTGCTTTATATAGAGAAGTATAGCGAGAATTGTATGATATTCCAGCGAACCATATGAAAATACTTGTGTTCTTGTAATCCCAGAGTCTGGAGATGGGTGTAGAAAGTAAGCAGGTCGGGGTCAGAAACAGTAACGCCTTTGTGAGGAGGGGAACCGACCCAAGCTTTGTACAAGAGTCTGAAGAATGACCTTGGCCCATTGAGGGCGCTCTGGTCACGCATCGGGCAAGTGTGTGTGAGGTGGTGGATGACTTGTGACTGTCAGCTGCAGTGGATGACCGCCTGACCTCACGGGAAATATCTAGTGCTGTGAGGAATATATACAGTGCATGCAGATGCTTATGCTGTCTGTCTTCACAGTATATGTACAAATGTCTGGTGGTTGATACTACTAAATGCAGGATACAGAAGTGGCGATTTTGTATGGCGCAGGATACGAACTGTGTGTTTACTGCATCAGTATGGTACTTGGAGATTGGTTTAACACGAAATATTCAAGCTTCCGTCGTGAGTGGCAGAGCAGTGTACTTGAGGAAGTGTCTGTCTGTATTTGACGATCTGTAGACCACTTTTGCAGGGTATAACTGTCAGTGCAATATGGCGACCTGTACAAAACAGTTTTGCTGCTGAAAGTGTAGTATGCAGAAAGAAATGACGGACACAGCTCCCACATTGGCAGAAGCACCAGTTTGGCGGGTAAATTCAGTAAGAGCCAATCAGAATACTCCATTCATTCACAAGACATCCTATGTGCTCAGACATAGGAGCCTCTACAGAGTGGTTCGAACAAGATGGGGGCTAGGTATCTACAGAAAGTTCTGATAGTAAGGTAATGTATTCAGTTGTTCAAGCAAACCATCCATCTCTGACGTGATGCTGTCCCTCATCCATCATTGTGGCATTAGGACATCCCCAGACCTGTAGCTGTAGGACACCGAAAATTCCAGCCATGCTACGCAAACATCTCATGTATATGCATCAGCCACATTGGACAGGTAAACATGTGCATGCGGTCCAAAGCATCTTGCATGTGGGATGGACTGGTTAGGAAACACATGTATGGCTGGAGGCAGCCCACAGGCTGGACCGACATGATCACTCCGCGCCAGCTTGTGCATCCTGGGGCCTCTGTAGGGAACAGTTCGCTGATGCGTCGCAGTTGACAATAGTTTGAAAGCATTATTACGTGCAATGAGTGTTTGCACACTGCATTATTTTCGGCTGTTGAAGCGTTGTGAGTGTGTTGGCAGAGTGTTATATATGCATTATTTTTTGAAAATTTACGAGTTGTTTGCATGTCTGTACGTCAGTGTAGGCTGTGCAATGCATTATTTCGACAGTTTATAATTAGTGAGCGTGTCTGCAGAGCATTATACATGCATTATTTTGACAAATTACGGGTTGTTTGCGTGTCTGTACATCAGGATAGTGCATTATTTTGATAATTTACGAGTAGTTTGCAGGTCTGCAGGGTATTTATTGTGACCCCAAGTATGTCAGGGCGAGTGTTTCGTATTAGTGTAATAAATAAACTATGTGAAATCCGTCCCTAAATAAACTGTTCCAAAATAAATAAAGTACACTCCTTCCTCTCTCCAGCACCTGGACACAGACTGAGTCCTTTTCCCGCCATTTTCTCCAGACCGCCAAGGGAACTCCTCGCCTTCTTCTGGGGGAGAGGAAGGGGGAGGGGGAGGGGTGTTTGGTTAGTGGAGGTAGCCCAACTGACCTATTTTGCCATTAGAATTTGAACTTCCTGCCATTTGGTCATTACGACATTGCCATATCAATCGTCAACATCTTGGTCCACCATATTGAATAAATTTGACAACAATGCAGAGTAGGGCCATGCCCCCCTTGTCCCTCTACTAACGCAGTGGCAGTACTGTGTACTAGGTCAGTTGAACTCTGGACCTCATGGTGAACACACTGGGTAGAGCCACTGCCTATGACAACTCAAATTGCTTAAACAAACATTGCACACAAAATAAAAATTTACATCCATCCTAACCAGCAGCCCAGCGTAGGCTGAGTCCTCTTCGCCGGCCAGAGTGGGCGAGCGGTTCTAGGCGCTACAGTCTGGAACTGCGCGACCGCTACAGTCACAGGTTCAAATCCTGCCTTGGCATGGATGTGTGTGATTGGTTAGTTAGGTTTAAGTAGTTCTAAGTTCTAGGGGACTGATGACCTCCGAAGTTAAGTCCCATAGTGCTCAGAGCCATTTGAACCATTTGAAGTCCTCCTCCCGCCAAGGAAGAGGTGGGTGGTGGATGACTTTAGCAGATGTAGTCCAAGTGACCTATTTTCCCACCAAAATTTTGCCTCCATTTTCTTAGGTTAGTGGAGGCAGGTTAAGTGACCTTTTTCCGCCAAAATTTGAACTCCTCGCCTTCTTCTGGGGGAGAGGAAGGGGGAGGGGGAGGGGTGTTTGGTTAGTGGAGGTAGCCCAACTGACCTATTTTGCCATTAGAATTTGAACTTCCTGCCATTTGGTCATTACGACATTGCCATATCAATCGTCATCATCTTGGATCCACCATATTGAATAAATTTGACAACAATGCAGAGTAGGGCCATGCCCCCCTTGTCCCTCTACTAACGCAGTGCACGGCGTCCATACGTCATTGTAGGCGTGCATGCACAGTAACGCATGTCTTCTAGTGCTTTGAAGTTGCTTTCTGGTAGCTGCTCAAACGAACAATAAATACAACAATGAATTTTATAAATCCACATGTAATTTTGTCAAAACTGTCAACAAAGATAACGTTTACAGTTTAAGAGACGAATCGATAGTTTAAAAAGTTGGTATGTTTATCTTTGGGTGGTTCTTATCTTTGGGGTCAGTTATGTACTAGGAAATGGGTTTGCAACCCGAAACCTAGACAGTATAGAAATAAGAAGCTTTGTGAAACAAGGATAATAAGTGTTTCATTTAGTTAATACAATACAGTCTTAGTTTAAATTCATGAAGATAATACATTTTTAATTTATTGGAATTTCATTTGTTTGTTGCGAAATTAAAATTCTTGCTATCAGAAATACTGAAGTGAAAGAATATTAGAAGCTTATGTTTATATCATTGGACTATCCACTTGCTTACTTACTCCACGTTATTGATTCATAGGCATATATAAATCACGTTAAAAGCAGATTCTTTCGTCAGCAATACAATGAGTAGAAAATTGAACACAATATCCATTAAATGAGCCCTGGTCTCTCTCACTCACTCTCTCTCTCTCTCTCTCTCTCTCTCTCTCTCTCTCTCTCTCTCACACACACACACACACACACACACACACACACAGGTATAAATCGATATGTTTTCCGGAGGGGATGTAGGACGTCAACAAAGCTACATACGGCAATCACATGTGTCTTTATAGACGCGCAGAAATACAAACATCCGCATGTGGACTAACCACGTTCTGTGATGATGGTCTTTAACAAGGAGTGATGCGATAAACATTTGTGTCTACGTTACCATATGTGCGCGTTGCTCCATCATATTGACGGCTATCTAACTATCCTACGTCTAATAATTACGATTACATGCTCAACAATTTACGCTGTCATGCTTCGCTGTAATGTTTTCATGTTGCTCCTTAACTGATTTTTCAGTCCCTATCAAACATTTAGTTTCCGATCGTCAGTTGTTCTACACGAATGGTGTCTGTAAATCTAATGTGCGGTTTCGCGGTTATAAGTAATTTTGTAATATATACTATAGTTTCCTTACGGATGTAGGTGGTCAAGTAAGAAGGAAGAGCAAGAGGAGAAGGAGACTGTAGGGGGAAAAATCGTATGCACGACAGTTGATGGGTCTGAAATTATTTTATCAATGCAGTTAAATGACATGGGTTGTCGAAAAAATGCGACGTGGTCACTGCTGAAAGATTATTCTACTCCCAGGTTCTGCAGGCCCCAAATGGTTGGAATGTTCGGAATGAGTAACGACACATTCACGTTTCTGTACACAGATTAGTGAATGAATCGGTACAGCAGTTTATAAATTTTTTCTAACGCAGATATCATCATTTATCTGTCTCTATGCAGCTAATAAGTACACTATGCGCTTAAGTAAGTAAAGTAATTGAGCATCTTCCAGCACAATGGAAAGCTCCTTTGTTTCACAGAACATAAAATCGCTTCGCGCGCATTAACGGAAATTTTAAAACGATGCACGTTTCGCGAACTGTTCGCCGCTTACGTAGGAGCAAACATCAATTGTGGAAGAGAAAACTCGGTAGCTAGAAACACATTTCGAAAATTCACACTATGGGCAATAAATTTATGTTAGTGGTTTGTGTTAGAGGTGTCTTGCAAACTTAGAGTATGGTCAGAAAAGTCTGAAAAGCTTGTAAGGGTGTTGCAAGTAGATTGTGCTGAGAAACAACTGTTAATAAAACATTCGATACGTTGCACCATTTCCGAATTCTTTAGCATTGAAGTTACTCAGTCAGGTCGTCGAGTGCAAATTCAAGCGGCCTAGCAGAGGTCGTGTCTTTCTTTCTTCGTTTGGTTTCCGCAAATCGAACAAACGCAGTTTTTGCTTATCTAGCTTAAATTTATCACTTTCGAAAAACGTATATTTTAACTGGTAATGAGCATTTCAATAGACCCATAGACAGTCGTGCATTGCCGCATTTTAGCGAGTGCAAGTGCTTGACTTCGCGTGACCAACGACCTGACTGGCAAACTTCAATGCTGAATTACGCGGAAACGGCACAATGTGTCGAATTTTTTCCTTAACAGTTATCTCTCAGTACAACCTAACCTGCAACACCTTACAAGCTTTTCAGATTGTTTCAGACCACCGTTTATACTGTATACAAATAAAAATGTGTCTCATCACGCTATTGCGTCTAGATACAACTTTAAACAATACATAAAACATTCGGATTGATCATATGCGACTTGATGCAAAAAATTGCAAGTTGCCGCTGAACAATGTAACTTTGGATGCGCAACCTATGTTTCCTATGCAAATTGGCCTATCGATGCACGGGCCGGCCGCGGTGGTCTAGCGGTTCTCGGCGCTCAGTCTGGAACCGCGCGACTGCTACGGTCGCAGGTTCGAATCCTGCCTCGGGCATGGATGTGTGTGATGTCCTTAGGTTAGTTAGGTTTAAGTAGTTCTAAGTTCTAGGGGACTGTGACCATAGATGTTAAGTCCCATAGTGCTCAGAGCCATTTGAACCATTTTTTCGATGCAGGGGCGAATTAAGATATTCGCCACCCCTAAATAGAGAAAAATGCTTCCACCTCTCATTTCAACATAAATGTTCTATCACGTAACGTATATTGTAGCCCGCCCAGTTAGCCATGCGGTCTAACGCACGGCATTCCGGAGTGGAAAAAGAGCACCTGGTCCCCGGTACGAATCCGCCCGGCGGACTTTGTCGAGGTCCGGTGAGCCGGCCAGTCTGTGGACGGTTTTTAGACGGTTTTCCATCTACCTCGGCGAATGCGGGCTGGTTCCCCTTATTTCGCCTCAGCTACACTATGTCGGTGATTGCTGCCTGGGGGTGGGGCGGTGGGGTGGGGGAACCCACCGGGGGCCGAACCGCACAATAACACTGAAAGAGTGGTGCGGTATGGGGTGGCAGAGGGGTGAAGTGGACGGCGGTAGTCGTCGTGGGGTTGTGGACCACTGCAGCTGCGGCGGGAACGGAGCCTCTCCGTCGTTTCTCGGCCCCCGGTTAACATACAACACAACGTATATTGTGGGGAACTAAATACTACGACTGCTGCTGCTAAAATTAATAATCACAATATTAGTAATGATAACACATGCCGGCCGGTGTGGCAGAGCGGTTCTAGGCGCAGGTTCGAATCTTGCCTCGGGCATGGATGTGTGTGATGTCCTTAGGTTAGTTAGATTTAAGTAGTTCTAAGTTCTAGGGGACTGATGACCTCAGATGTTAAGTTCCATAGTGCTCAGAGCCATTTGAACCATTTGATAATACATGCATATTAGACTAACTCACACACTCAAGCCAGGCAAGCTGTTTATGGCATAGTCTCTTTGCATCAGATCCGTCGATGACATCTTCATAGTCTAGTTGCTATGTTATTTCAGAATACATGGAGAGGTCGGCAAGACTGTTGACTAGATCCTGCGACATAGATTACGGCAAATAACTCTCGTGTCTTTTGAGGAGTGAGAAAGAGTGCTCGGCCGAACAACTGGTTGCAGCGGTGGACAAAAATACTCCTAGTGCAGTTTCCAAATTAGGAAACAACTCTTGAATGTGATTTCCTGCAAGACTCTTCACAGGGTACTTAGGGAGGAGGTTTTTATTACGTTGCTCTTCACGTATGCTTCAACGTGAATAACCCCACCACTCGAAAATTCTTCCAAGGCGCCTTCGTAATGGAGCTGCAGTATTCTAGCACATTTCAATAGTTCCGTGTTGTCTCGGTCAGGAAAATTACTTAGGAGCCCAAAGTTGCTTAGCACATCGATTTTTGCACTCTTTCACATAATTTCCTCTTTCGTTATTCTCTAAATTACTGCTCTCTTTACAGTTTCAAATTAAATTGAACTGACAGCCAAGCGGCCAGCTGTTAGCATGACTGGCGGTATATTCTTTGAATTTTTAATGGGTATTGTTGACACTGGCTAGTCCTGTGCCAGTGTTGGCGACGTCTCCCATTAAAAAGCTTAATTGCGATCAAAGAGATCTGCCTTCTTAACGTATACCACATGAGGACACAAGAAAGTAAATAGTGAACACTCTGCCGTGACGTAACATCACCATTAACAAAACCTATCCTTGTCTGTTGCCTGGCCATAGCGTTCATGAAATTTGAGCTTAATGCTGCCAATGCTAACATTAGTCATTGAGATTTAAGTTCACCTGTTATTTTCAAGAGCTGCGAATAAAACGTTTTAAAAAACAGTAACAGCTTGTAAGCCACCCCTTATCGCCCCTTAAAATCCTCCATCCTAGGCAGCTGCCTTGTGTGCCTAAGCCTAAATACGACTCTGTGTACATGACGTCATTATCCGCTTAGTTCCAGATAAGTAGGCTCAGTACGAAGCATTATCTACTTCAGACCGATCTTCCAGAGAGGCACTTCAGCTAGTGCAAGCGTCTGAAATGGATGCATTATATGATCAAAGGTATCCGAACGCCACTAAAAACATACGTTTTTCATATTAGGTGCATTGTGCTGCCAACTACTGCCAGGTACTCCATATCAGCAACCTCAGTAGTCATTAAACATCGTGAGAGAGCAGTATAGGGAGCTCCGCGGAACTCACAGACTTCGAACGTGGTCAGGTGATTGGGTGTCACTTGTGTCATACGTCTGTACGCGAAATTTCTATACTCCTAAACATCCCTAGGTCCACTGTTTCCTATGTGATAGTGAAGTGGAAACGTGATGGGACACATACGACAACACAGAAGCGTACAGGCCGACCTCGTCTCTTGACTGACAGAGACCGCCAACAGTTGAAGAGGTTCGTAATCGGTAATAGACAGACATCTATCCAGACCATCAAACAGGAATTTCAAACTGCATCAGGATCCACTGCAAGTACTATCGCAGTTAGGCGGGAGGTAAGAAAACTTGGATTTCACTGTCGAGCGGTTGCCCATAAGCCACACATCACGCCGGTAAATGCCAAAAGATGCCTCGCTTGGTGTAAGGAGCCTAAACATTGGACGATCAAACAGTGGAAAAACACAATATGGCGATCCGATGGCAGGGTGTGGGCATGGCGAATACCAGGTGAACGTCACCTGCCAGCGTGTGTAGTGCCAACAGTAAAATTCGGAGGCGGTGGTGTTATGGTGTGGTTGTGTTTTTCGTGGAGGGCTCTTGCACCCCTTGTTCTTTTGCGTGACACTATCGCAGCACAGTCCTACATTGGTGTTTTAAACACCTTCTTGCTTCCCACTGTTGAGCGAATCGGGAATGCCGATTGTCTTTCAACAAGATCGAGCACCTGTGGCTGAGTGGTTACACGACAATAACATCCCTGTAATGGACTGGCCTGCGCAGAGTCTGACCTGAATCCTATAGAACACCTCTGGGATGTTTGGAACACCGACTTCGTGGCAGGCCTCACCGACCGACATTGATACCTCTCCACAGTGCAGCACTCCGTGAAGAATGGACTGCCATTCCCCAAGAAACCGTCCAGCACCTGACTGAACGTATGTCTGCGAGGGCGGAAGCTGTCATCAAGGCTAAGGGTGGGCCAACCCCATATTGAATTCCAGTATTACCGATGGAGGGAGCCACGAACTTGTAAGTCATGTTCAGCCAGGTCTCCAGATACTTTTGATCACATAATGTATATCTCTGCAGCAAATTTCCGAAAACAATATCGATTTGCATGACATTCCACGTAATCGACGTCGTTACTCAGCCGATGGCAAGCAAGACTCATCATCCTTAACGGTGTCCATAGCTGCTCCACAAATACGTGGCATAGTAGCATTTAAGTTAACATCTAGCTCATCTGCTGTTACGTTGGCAGACGCTTCGATACAAGAGACTGTGGACCACCGTTGGGATCAGCGAATGCGGCACACCGCACCGCCCCTTCTCGCCCCTTTATCATAAAGCCTGATATGCCGATGAATGGGTCATCAACCAAAATGATGATCGAACTTGGGCAAGCAATCCGATGCAGAGTGGACACAGGAGCAGCTGGCGCCCCATGTCTCCAACAAGCTCAAAGGCAAGTGGCTAATTTATCCCGCTACTGAACCACATCAGAGTTAAGTAAGTTACAACAACGTGTGTCGCAGATTAACATTTATAGTAGTTAGCTCTTCTGTGCCACCTAACATGTGTATTGAGGTGACAAAGTCATGGGATAGTGTTGTGCACATGTGGCGGTAACATCGCGTGCATAAGGTATAAAAGGGCGGTGCATTGGCGAAGCTGTCATTTGTACCTGACAATGGCCACAGGACGGGAATTAACAGACTCTGAACGCGGAATGATAGTTGGAGCTAGACTCATGGGCCATTCCATTTCGGAAATCATTAGGGAATTCAGTAATCCAAGTTTCACACTTTCAAGTGTGTGCCGAGAACACCACATTTCAGGAATTGCCTCTCACCACAGACATCGTAGTGGTCGACGGTCTTCACTTAACGACCGAGAGCAGCGGCGTTTGCTTGGTGTTGTCAGTGCTAACAGACAAGTAACACTATCTGAAATAACGGCAGACATTAATGTGGGACGTACGACGAACGTATCCGTTAGGACAGTCCGCCGAAATTTGGCGCAAATGGGCTGTGGCACAGACGACCAACGCAAGTACCTTTGCTAAAAGCACGACATCGGCCTGCAGCGCCTCTCATGGGATCGTGACTATATTAGGTGGACTCTATAGATGACAGGAATACCACGACCTGGTCAGATGTGTCCTGATTTCGGTAGGTAAGATCCGATCGTAAGGTTCGAATGTGCCGCAGACCACACAGTGCCATGAACCAAAGTTGTCAACAAGGCACTGGGCAAGCTGGTGGTGGCACCATAATGGTGTGGGCTGTGTTTGCATGAAATGGACTTTTCTGGTCCAGCTGAACCGATTATTGATTGTAAATGGTTATGTTCGGCTATTTGGAGACCATTTGCATCCATGGACTTCATATTCCTAAACATCGATGTCACTGTGCCTCATTTGTTCGCAATTGCTTTGAAGAACATTGTGGACAATTCTAGCGAATGATATGGCCATCCAGATCACCCGACCTGAATCCCATTGAATATTTATGGGACATAATCTAGAGGCCAGTTCGTGTACAAAATTATGCACCGGCAACACCTTAGCTATAGAGGGAAGGGAAATGCAAATGCCAAATCTAGATATGGAAGGGGTCAGTGAAGTGAAGTGGAAAGAAGACAAGGATTTCTGGTTAGATGACTATAGGGTAATATCAACAGCAGCAGAAAATGGTGTAACAGGAGTAGGATTCTTTATGACTAGGAAGGTGGGACAGAGAGTGTGTTACTGTAATCAGTTCAGTGGTGTGGTTGTTATTATCAGAATCTACAGCAAACCAACACCGATAACAATAATTCAGGTATACATGGCGACGTCGCGTGCAGAAGGTCAAGAGACAGAGAACGTATATGAGCATACTGATGGGTTATACAGTATGTAAAGGCAGATAAAAATCTAATAGTCTTAGGGGACTGGAATACAGTTGTAGGGGAAGGAGTAGAAGAAATGGCTACAGGAGAGTATAGGCTTGAAACAAGAAATGAGAGAGGAGAAAGACTAATCGAGCGGTGTGATAAATTTCAGCTAGTAATAGCGAATACTCTGTTCAAGAATCACAAGAGGAGGAGGCGTGCTTGCAAAAGGCCGGGTGATACGGGAAGTTTGCAGTTAGATTACATCATGGTCAGACAGAGATTCCGAAATCAAATACTGCACTGCAGTTCGTACCCAGCAGCAGATATAGACTCAGATCACAATGTAGTAGTGATGAAGAGCAGGCTGAAGTTTAAGACATTAGTCAGGAAGAATCAATACTCAGAGAAGAGCGATATGGAAATATTAAGGAATGAAGAGACACGTTTGAAGTTCTCTAAGGCTTTTAAGCGCACATTTGCAAGATGGACGTTGATATATTGCAAGAACGTAGATGTAAGTTCAGAATATAAACAGTGTTACTTAATATATTAATTAGTATAAGCGGTAATATCGAATGTGGCGTGCAACTGCTGAAACATTAGAATAATTGCGCAGTTCAGTTGTCTTCCGAGAATAAGCCACCTTTTTTGTTCTGGTTGCTGTCCAGATAGGACGCATATCTGCCATCGCTGCAGATAATTTTTTGGCAAACCGCCATTTTATTGGAACGCAGTCTCACTAGGCGTACGCACAGTTGCACCAGCAACAGAATTAAAGTTTCTATGTAATTTAATTTAGTATAATACTTCGTGAATACAGTGATATTATTTAATCTTGCTTTTCATTTCTGTTGCAAGCTATTGTTCCAAATAAACGGCGTCTTGGCAAAGGTCCAATACAAACCAACGCTTTGGAATTATTCAGTCTACGAAGTCCGATAACGAAATATTTTCTGAAAAATCACTCACGGTCAAACTTACAATGAACGGATCTTACGCAATAAGCCATTGTCAAGCGACCAAAGTTTGTATACTCTGATCACATACTAATATCAGTATTTATTATTATTTGTCTTTCTCTGATATTCTCATACTAGACTGGAAAAGCTACGATAAAATCAAACTGGTGACTTCGTGTCTGGACCATTTATTGTATTTGCTACAGTGTTTTTCTTTGTTGCATGGATAATGGAATCATATCTGACGAGCCACTGCCACTGCATATTTGTAAAGACCAGACTATATGTCGAGCCACTGGAACTGTTGATGAAACCTAGAATATGCACTGCGCACTTGGATGTAACATAGGACATCGCATTTTTACATTAGCATGCTGGTCCAAGCTCTTTCAGTAATTGTAGCTTGCTTCCTAGCTTTGTGAAAATTTTCCGTAACCGTAGCAGTCACTTTTGCGCAAGATCGCATATTCCAAATTATTTTTATCATACAGTTAATTACAGCAATACAGTCATACCATTCCACAAAATGGCCGAATTGCGTCATGTGCAACGCAAAATGGCAAGCAGTCATTAATTTTAATTATTGCACCATTAATTGCAATTATTGCCCAGTTAAGTCAACATTGTTACCGTACGAAATTAATTTCATGAATTCATTCTCGAATGTGTTTAAAGATTTTTCTTGCTATATACTTTACGTGTAGAATGGTGGTAACACGTAAACAACTAGCAAAACTGAAACACGACAGACAACAGACGAAAACCGAATCCAACTTAGACATTGGACAAAACATTGACAATGACTCCAGATGTAACGATCAATCAGCAGTTAACGTGCCTAGTGAAGGAAATTTCTTAAGTAGACCGACCACTAGTTCCCAGCTCAGAGCCCATTCTTGCCCGCGACATCATGTCAATGACGTGGCGTGGCAGAGCATTTTCAGTTGACAAATACTGCCAGCATGTTTGATGCTGTTATCAAGCAAATGAATGAAAATAAAAATCACATGACATCAATACAAAATCTAATGAATGAAAACAAAAAACAGATGACTCAAAACAAAAAAGATATTGACGAACACATGACAGCTTTAAAGACGTGACATGACGAGATTAACGCTGAATTAAGAGCACTAAAAAAACTTGTAATGACTCTTTGTGTGGATGAGTAGACAAGATTACCACAAGACTTAGCGGCCAAGTCTCCGAACTTGACTGTTTTAGATGTTAGTACATATTTATTGTAAAAACCTCATGGAATGTCCTGTCACAGTAATGTCTTGCTGACATGCACATTCGAACTTTATAAACTGTGATCATCGTGTCGCGAGTTCAACTAAAGGCTATTGCCACACTGAAATACACGCGACTGCGCATGCACGGCAGCACAACACCAACATCGAAATCTTCTGGGCCCACGCACCTCATTCAAATATTCTATACCTCGAACTGTTTTTGAATATTTATGTAAATATTGTAATTTTTGTATCCCGCCTGGAAGGGGGTGAGTGGGTCTGCTCCTGAAAACTGAAAGGTTGGCCTAATGAAGGAAGCGAGTAGGAGCAGGTGAGGTAAAACACGTCGGTACTGCAAGTAAGGAAAAGTGGTTTACTGGTGCATGAATATATACATAGGCATACATAACTTTGTACGTAGGTGCGAAGCCTTAGACCCGTCGTAAGTAGAGCAAAGTCTGTATATGAAGTGAAGCTGAAGCGAAGTGTGCCGGCCGTCTGCTCTTGATCAGATGGGCTGAATCCGGAGCGACGCTCGTAGAGCTCCACAGCGCCGGCTAGAGGGCGCTGTCGTCGGTGTCAGTGTCGCAGTGCCAACCTATGAACTTGCACCTACGTCGTGGCATCGTAGCTATCGATACCACAGTAATGAAAGTGCTTTAGTGTGAATTGCTCGCCTGCAGGTGCGCCTCATACATTCTGACTTTCGGAAAGTATCATCCACACAATTCCGAAAATTGCAAGAGCTGACAAGTGCGAGAATTATCGCACAATCAGCTTAACAGCTCATGCAGCCAAGTGGCTGACAAGAATGATATACAGAAAAATGGAAAAGAAAATTGAGGATGTGTTAGATGATGATCAGTTTGGCTTCAGGAAAGGTAAAGACACCGGAAAGGTAATCTCACGATGTAGTTGGTAATGGCAGCAAGACTAAAGAAAAATCAACACACATTCATGGGATTTGTCGACCTGAAAAGAGAGTTCGACAATGTAAAATGATGCAAAATGTTCAAAATTCTGAGAAAAATAGGGGTGAGCTATAGGGAGTGACGGATAATATGCAATTTGTACAAGAACCAAGAGGGAATAATAAGAGTGGATGAGGAAGAACGAAGTGCTCGGATTAAAAAGGGTGTAAGAGAGGGATGTAGTCTTTCGCCCCTATTGTTCAATCTGTACATCGAAGAAGCAATGATACAAATAAAAGAAAGGTTCAGGAGAGGGGTTAAAATTCAAGGTGAAAAGATATCGGTAGGATTCGCTGATGACATTGCCATTCTGAGTGAAATTATATGATCTGCTGAATGGAAAGAACAGCATATTGAGAACAGAATAGGAACTGATAGTAAATCGAAGAAAGAGGAAAATCATGAGAAGTAGCAGAAATGAGAACAGCGAGAAACTTACAGGGTAACAATTATTGAACGATATGAAAAAAAGGTAAATTAGTGGCAAGCTACGGCGCGTACCCACTTTATTCAACATGTAAACGTCACTACAGACATTCGGGTTTAGGTTATGCCATCATTGGCGCAGACGACTAGCGAAATTCTGCATGAACCGCTGAAGTGTCGGAACACCGATACTGTCGATGACCTCCAGAATGGCTGTTTTCAGCTCAGCACTCGTGTTTTGGTTATTGCTGTACAGCTTGTCTTTAATATAGCCCCACAAAAAGGAGTCGCTTGTGTTCCGATCTGGAGAATATGGCGGCCAATCGAGGCCCATACCAGTGGTCTCTGGGTATCCAGGACCCAGAATCCCGTCTCCAGAGTGGTCCTGCAGGACATCAGACACTCTTCTCCTTCGATAGGGTTGAGCTCCGCCTTGCATGAATCACATCTTGTC
Organism: Schistocerca piceifrons; assembly: GCF_021461385.2. Taxonomy (NCBI): domain Eukaryota; kingdom Metazoa; phylum Arthropoda; class Insecta; order Orthoptera; family Acrididae; genus Schistocerca; species Schistocerca piceifrons. The sequence continues at coordinate 750,321,950 of NC_060141.1, forward strand.
GAAATCAGGGCCACTTTGAATAAAGTGGATGAAATCATCTTCCAAAACTTTCACATACTGTTCAGTAGTCACCTTGCCATCAAGAAATATCGCACTGATTATTTCGTGACTGGACACTGCACACCAAACGGACACCCGTTGAGGGTGAGGATATTTCTCGATTGCGAAATGCGGATTCTCTTTCCCCCACATGCACCAATTTTGCTTATTTACGAACCCATCCAAATGAAAGTTGTCTTATCGCTAAATCACACCATATAGCGCATACTAATTCCCGTCATGCCCCACGGCCAACCGTGCAGTTTGAGCGTTCTAACGCAAACCGCTCAGACGTTACGACGGTTTTATTTCATATAGTTCAATAATTGTCACCCTGTAACATGAGGATTGATTGTTACGAAGTAGATGAGGTTAAGAATTTGTATTACCTAGGCATCAAAGTAACCAGTGACGGATGGAGCAAGGAGGACATCAAACGCAGACTAGCACCGGGAAAAAGGGCATTCGTCGCCAAGAGCAGTCTATTAGTATCAAACATAGGTCTTAATTTGAGGAAAAAATTTCTTAGAATGTACGTTTGGAGCACAGTATTGCGTGGAAGTGAAACAAGGACTGTAGGAAAACCAGAATAGAAGAGAATCGAGTCATTTGAGATGAGGTGCTATAGACAAGTGCTGAAAATTAGGTGGACTGATTAGGAAGGGAATGAGGAGGTTCTGCACATAATCCGTGAGGAAAGGAATATGTGAAAAACACTGACAGAGAGAAAGGACTGGATGATAGAACATCTGTTAAGACTTCGGGAAATGACTTCCATGGTACTAGGGGGAGTTGTAGAGGGCAAAACCTGTAGAGGAGGACAGAGATTGGAATACACCCAGCAAATAATTGAGAATGTAGGTTGCAAGTGCTACTCCGAGGTGAAGAGGTTGTCACAGGAAAGGAATTCGTAGCGGGCCGCATCAAACCAGTCAGGAGACTGATGACTTAAAAAAAAAAAAAAAAAAAAAAAAAAAAAAAAAAAAAAAAAAAAAAAAAAAGAGATAGCATAGCTCAATATTTCTGCGCGGGACAACTTGTTGAGTCTACCAGCAGAACAACGCAACGAGTCACACCGCTCGCAGTGTACTTGCGTGGTTTGAAGAGCACCAGGATGGGTTTACCGTAATCCCGTGGCCACCAAACTCCCCCGATTTAAACCTAATCGAGACTCTGTTGGACCACTTCGACAGGGCTGGACGCGCCAACCGAGAAACCTAGTGCACCTGGCCACGGCACTGGAGTCAGCATGGCTCCACGTCCCTGTCGGTACCTTCCAGAACTTCACTGACTCTCTTCCTGCACTTTCACAGCAGTCGGAACTGCAAAAGGTGGTTATTCGGCCTTTTGACAGATGGCCACATTAATGTGACTGGACAGTGTAAGTCAGTGCAATCAGAAGATCACTGAACAAAACAAATCGTGACATTTGACAGGAATAAAAGCTTCACTGTACAAGAATATGTGAGAAATCCTAGCTATCAACATTTTCATTTGCTATTCGACAGAAAAAAAAGTTGAGTTTCTCGATTCCTAGGATGCATGAACTGTCTGTATTCACAGTTAGGTTTGTATGGGACCCTCAGAGCACCAGTCCTACTCGCACCTAACCAATTTTTTTCCATCTTTCCGTTTTCATTTGACTCCCACTTACGTTTGGATCAAATGGCTCTGAGCACTATGGGACTTAGCTTCTGAGGTCATCAGTCGCCTAGAACTTAGAACTACTTAAACCTAACTAACCTAAAGACATCACACACATCCATGCCCGAGGCAGAATTCGAACCTGCGACCGTAGCGGTCGCGTGGTACCAGACTGTAGCGCCTAGAACCGCTCGGCCACCCCGGCCAGCACTTACGTTTGGCCTAAATGAAATTGAGTCATTCGGATTCAAAATTCATGAATCATCTCTACTAGAATTCCATTTCATGATTAAGACAAATTTGTACTGAATATAAGCAGCTCTTCGAACTCGGTCTGGGTTGCTCGTAAAATTTTGAAGCATCCAACCTTAAATCAATCCGCCTGATAGCACTTTTGCGAGCACATCGGATACCATTCACTGCGCAAGATGCGATTAAATTCGAATTTGATAGGCTGCAGGAAATAGGGTCATGGAAGCGGTGTTAGCCAATCAGTGGGCCACTCCAATGGTATCAAGAAGAAATCTCAACGTGGATCAAATGTAGGGCTATATCCTATTCCGTGTCCTGAGGATTATGGGCTTATTTAGCAAGGAGATTCCAAAGATTGATTTTGCCGATGCCTATATGCATCTCCCATCTAAAAACACTCTTATTCTTAAAACACATTTCGGTACGTACCGATGTAATCGATTTCCATTCAAAGTTGCAAGCACCATGACAGTTTTTCAGTGCCCTATAGAGAGCTAACGCAGTGTGTGCCAAATTCTGCAAACTGTCATGATGTTGTAGTGTCCATTCCGACAAGTGAACAAACCTTAGCCAATCTGCAAACATTGTTCGCAGATGGTTTGTGATACCACCTTGACAAATGTGTTTCAGCCAAGTATAAACTATTTGGGTCATATCTTCAGCAAGAACTGGCTTAAACCTACAGCAGAGGCCGTGCATTCTATAAATATACTGCCAGCCCCCTAGAAACCTAAAAGAATTACATCCATTCCTATGCAAGGATAATTACTATGGCAAATTCATTCCTTGGGCAGCCAAAATCGCGTACCTACTAAATCAGCTTTGCCGGAAAAATTTGAAGTTCGTATGATCTGATGAATATGATTCAGTTTTCATTAAATTAAAGAACTCTCTATGATCCATGCCATGCTTAGCCCCATTTACTCCTGGCAAGTGGCTAACATTAGCGACAGTAGCTTCACAGCATGGCATAGTTAAATTTAGCAAGAACTACGAGTCATGTGGCGGTGAAAGCAATTTGACAACATACATACTGAAGGACAGTATGCTATGACATTGTCAGTTTTTCACTTTTTTGCCTGAAAGGCACAATGTTCAGCCAGAGGTGTTTATTAAATTATAATCATAATAATAAACTTAAAAAATGGTCTGAGAACCAGAAAATCAGATTTGTCTGAGGAAAAGCGCAATGGGCTACTGCATTATGATCAACTGAAGTTGCTTATACATGTTAGATCTTTGAAGAATTTGAGAGCACATTTTTCTCAAAATAGTGATACAATGGTCAGGAAAAGCTTCATAAAGAGGTTTCCTATCCCAAACCTGTGATATCCCTTCATCCGCATAGGGACACAGAACACCTAAAATAATTCACCATAAGATAGTCCATGAGATTTGGATTAGTTATTTGCATAAAATTGTTTCTTGCATGCTTTTTACTGCCAGAGATACAAACATTAACTTAATTGATTTTTTGTTTGATAAAATGAACTAGAGCATGCCTACTGTTTGAGCGGAGCTACACAGATGCAATATAGAAGAATGCTCCATTTTGATTTCTTATTTATGCAGACTGTTCCAAGAATTTACATTAACGTATATTTGGCGAATATTGAGATAAAAATCAATAAAATTAGTGAGTTCTGCATTCTAAATAAACTAATTATTTACTGAAATATAGTTTTAATAAAACAGTGAGCATTTGCAGTTTCACATAATCTGTCATAGCACAGCCTTTTTAAAAAAAGTGACATAGGATGATGCAATACAATTGCAACTGTGACAGTGGTATGTACCGTATCAATAATTTTCGGATTAGGAGTCATGAATTATAAATGTTGCATAACAGGATAAAAATGTATATCATTGAGTAGCCCTTTTTTTCTTTGCTAATCTTGGGGCTGATGTTTTATTTCATGTACACATTTGAATGAAAACAAGTTAATGAGAGGATAGACTTTATAGCTGAACAGAATTAAGGAACTAAATAAAATACAGAATCAAATTACTGTGTATGCAGCCAATGTTGAACTCATAAAGCATATCAAATTCTATTAGTACTTATTTCAGTCGGTGACTAGAAGAAAAATTGTAACGAAATTTCAGATCAAAGAAGCAGGGCAGTAGATTTTTTTTCTGCAGAAAGTCTAAATTTTCTTGTAGTGTGTAGACAATTCCAGCGATGGTGCATGGCAGAAGCTCATGCATTGTTGACATAATCAGTCATTGAGAAGAGTACCATTATACTGTGACGAAAAAATATTTTCTTGTGTTTGCGACTTTTGATGGGAAACTTATTTTTGCAAGATAAAAGTTATTTTTTAGGGATAATATTAGAAACTTACTTCTTATTGAATAAAAATGCCAGAAACACTAATAGAGGAGTGATCTGTTAAGAAAAAGAACGAGATGTTAACATCATTAAAACGATTTGCGATATCTGTGAATGGAATGATTTGATTTCAAAGGAAATATCATTAAAGGTAGATGCAATTGAACAGAAATCTAAGAAACTATCCCAAGTAACAAAAACAACAGAAAACGTAAATTCCTTGGGTGAGATATAGGAAAAGGTAGAGACACTCACCTGAAAAGTAGGCAAATTAGTGGAACTTGCCAAGAAACCAAAGCAGTTTACGAAGTTACCAACAATTGTCACCAAAGTACACAGTTAAAAACAGCTAACGCTCATTTATAAGCATGTTGATCAAATGTCTAGCAAAATGCAGCAAAAATTGTCAACATCAGCCAAAGAAAAAGACACATATTGATATTTTTAATTGTTGTGATCTTCAGTAGGAAGACTGGTTTGACGCAGCTCTCCATGCTACTCCATTTTGTGCAAGGTTCTTCACCTCCAAATAACTACCACAACCTACATGCTTCTGAATCTGTTCGCTGTAGCCATTTCTTGGCCTCTCTCTACGATTTTAACCCCATATTTCCCTCCAGTACTAAATTGGTGATCCCTCGATGTCTCAGAATGTGTTCTATTATCCAATCCCTTCTTTTAGTCAAGTTTCCTCACACATTTTGTTGTCTCCACAGCTCTGTTCAACACCTCTTCATTAGGTATGTACTCTACCCATCTAATCCTCAGCATTCTTTTGTAGAACCACATTTCAAAAGCTGCTACTCTCTTATTGTCTAAACTGTTTACCATTATCGTCACTTCTATACATGGCTACATCCCAGAAAAATACCTTTCTTAGCCTTTAAATCTATTTCCGATGTTAACAAATTTCTCTCCTTCAGAAACTCTTTTCTTGCCATTGCCTATCTACATTTTATGTCCTGTCTACTTCGGTCATCCTCAGTTATTTTGCTTCCCAAATAACAAAACTCATCTACTACTTTCACTGTCTCTTTTCATAATCCGCATTATGTGATTTAATTCGACTACATTCCATTATCCTCCTTTCAAGACACTGTCCATTCTGTTCAGCTGCTTTTGCAAGTCCTTTGTTGTCTATGACAGAATTGCAACACTGGCAAAGCTTAAAGTCTTTATACCTTCTCCCGAACTTTAATTCCTACTCCAAATTTTCCTTTGGTTTCCTTGCTCAGCGTACAGGTCGAGTCACATAAGGGATGGGCTACAACCCTGTCTCACTCTCTTTTCAGGCGCTGCTTCTCTTTCATGCCTCTCGGCTCCTATAACTGCTGTCTGGTTTCTATACAAGTTGTAAACAGTCTATCACTCCCTGTATTTTACAATTACTATCTTCAGAATATCAAGGAGACTATTTCAGTCAATACAGTCAAAAGCTTCTCTAAATCTACAATGACTGCAAACGTTGGTATGCCTTTACTTAAACGATCTTCTAACAGAATCATAGGGTCAGTATTGCCTCGTGCGTTCCTACTTTTCCCTGGAATCCAAACTGATCTTCCCTGAGTTTGGTTTCTATCACTTTTTCCATCCTTCTGCAAAGAATGTGTGTTTGTATTTTGCAACCATGACTTAATGAACTGACAGTTTGGTAATACTCACACCTGTTTAGATTAGATTAGATTAGATTAATACTTGTTCCATAGATCATGAATACGACACTTCATAATGATGTGGAACGTGTCAGGTTAATAAAAGATGTCTGTACAAGACATTACACTACACAAAATAGTGCATGACACTAATGTTTAAGTTGTTGTTTTTTTCCCCAAATTTATATCTAAAAATTCAGCCAATGAGTAGGAGTTGTCCTCTAGAAATTCTTTTAATTTATTTTTAAATGTTAGTTGGCTATCTGCGAGGCTTTTGATGCTGTTTGGTAGGTGACCAAAGACTTTTGTAGCAGCATAATTTACCCCTTTCTGTGCCAAAGTCAGATTTAACCCTGCATAGTGAAGATCATCCTTTCTCCTGGTGTTATAGCTATGCACACTGCTATTACTTTTGAACTGGGTTGGATTATTAACAACAAATTTCATAAGTGAATATATATACTGTGAGGTTACTGTGAGGATCCCTATATCCTTAAATAGATGTCTGCAGCATGACTGTGGGTGGGCTCCAGCAATTATTCTGATTACACGTTTTTGAGTAATGAATACTTTTCTACTCAATGATGAATTACCTCAGAATATGATGCCATACGAAAGCAGTGAATGAAAGTTGGCATGGTAAGCTAATTTACTGAGATTCTTATCACCAAAATTTGCAATAACCCTAATAGCATACATAGCTGAAATCAAATGTTTCAGCAGACCATCAATGTGTTGCTTCCAGTTTAACCTCTCATCAATGGACACACCTAAAAATTTTGAAAATTCTACCTTAGCTACAGACTTCTGTTCAAAGTCTATATTTATTACTGGAGTTGTGCTATTTACTGTACAGAACTGTATGTACTGTGTTTTATCAAAATTTAAAGAGAGTCCGTTTGCTGAGAGCCACTTAATAATTTCGTGAAAAACATCATTTACAATTACATCACTTAGTTCTTGGTTTTTGGATGTTATTACTATACTTGTATCATCAGCAAAAAGAACTAACTTTGCATCTTCATCAGTGTGGAATGGTAAGTCATTAATGTATATAAAGAACAGTAAAGGACCTAAGACCGAACCCTGTGGGACCCTGTACTTGATAGCCCCCCCAGTTTGAGGAATCAGCTGTTGTTTTAACATTACATGAACCACTTATTTCAACTTTCTGTATTCTTCCAGTTAAGTATGAATTAAACCATTTGTGCCTGCCCCCCTCAAACCATAATGATTTAGCTTATTTAAAAGAATTCCATGATTTACACAATCAAAGGCCTTTGAGAGATCGCAAAAAATACCAATGGGTGATGTCCGGTTATTCAGAGCATTTAATATTTGATCAGTGAAAGCATATATAGCATTTTCTGTTGAAAACCCTTTCTCAAAACCAAACTGACATTTTGATAGTACTTTATTTTTAGAAATATGGGACGCTACTCTTGAATACATCACTTTCTCAAAAATTTTTGATAGAGCTGTCACAAGAGAGATTGAGCTGTATTTGTTGACATCCGACATATCCTCCTTTTTATGCAATGGTTTTACAATGGCATATTTTTGTCTATCAGGGAAAACACACTGCTCCAAAGAGCTATTACACACGTGGCTGAGAATCCTACTTATCTGTGGGGAACAAGCTTTAGGTACCTTGCTGGAAATGCCATCAATTCCGTAAGAGCTTTTACTTTTCAGTCAGTTTATTATTTTACTGATTTCAGAGGGAGAGGTCGGTGGGATTACAGTTGTTTCAAACTGCACAGGTATGGCCTCTTCTATTAGAAGCCTTGCCTCTTCTAGTGAAGATCTAGATCCTACTTTCTCCACAAAATTTAAAAAATGATTATTGAAAATATTTTCAATTTCTGATTGTTTGTTAGTACACTTCTCACTCAGTTTTATGGCACTAAAGTCTTCCTGTGCTCTTGGTTGCACTGTTTCCCTTTCAATGATTGCTTTAATTTTATTATCAGAGTTACTGATCTCAGACATAATACACATGCTTCTGGACTTTTTAATAACTTTTCTTAGTACTGCACAATAGTTTTTATAATATTGAATAATTTCAGGTTCAGTACTCCCTCTTGCTGTTAGATACACTTCTCTTTTACAGTTGCAAGATATTCCTATTCCTTTAGTTAGCCAAGGTTTTTTATGTTTTCTTGGAATTATGTTTAACTATTTTCTTGGGAAAACAATTTTCAAATACCCTTAAAAATGTATCGTGAAATAAGTTGTATTTCAAGTTTGTATCGGGTTCCTTATACACTTCATCCCAGTCTAGCTGCTGTAGGCTTTCCCTAAAGTTTGCAATATTTATATTCGTTAATTGAAAGCACTGATTTGATATACTGCACGGAGCTGTGAGTACATGATTTCTTTGGAACAGGAATCAACGGCATTTCGCCTGTCTCACACATCTTGCGCACGAGATAGAATAGTTTTGTCATCGCTTTCTGCCCAAAGCTGTCACTAATTGTGAGAGAAAGTATTTCACTTCAGGGGCCTTGTTTCGACTTCAGTCTTTCAGTGATGTCTAAAATTCTACTTGTAGTATTATATCTCCCACCTCATCTTCATGTACATCATTTTTCGTTTCTATAATATATACATGACTAATACTGTCCAATCTCTAGAAATAAAAAGTATTTTATTTTGTATTAGATGTTTTGGATCTTTGTACCAAATTTTTTGTGAATGCTATCATTCACATGTGATCATTAACTGAAAAAAATAGATGTTATTTTTATTACAACATTAGGATTCATTATTTGTTAATTAATATTTTTGTTCACAGATGTGTGTTTTAAAGAAAAGTGAAAAATAGTTTGCAAATTGTGCGATTCGATCCAGCAACTGTATGATTGCATAACTAGTATGCACTCAGCTAGCAGCGACTATTTCGAAATAATGGAATGAAGTGCTATATACTTAAAAGAGCTCGAAAATATTCTAATATTCAAAGGTGATTTTTTTATTTTTATTTTATTTTGTTTTATTTTAGAGGCTGCATTGGACTGGTTCAGGAAATTAACTTCTCTCATCTCCTGTAAGCATGAAGAGAATCGATGAGGATGACATTGTAAGATCCTGTTAGATGAATATCGCGTCTATGCCAACCCCACGTGGGATAAGATATTTTCGAAATTCGAACTGAAAATGTTGGTGACTTAAGCGAATGAAACTGAAATTAGAATGGACTCTAGGTAGTCTGACTTCCCACTAATCCCCTCAAAGGAGTACCAGCTGCGCCTGGGAAGCTAAAAAGTGAAAGTCGCACAGAGAACTCTTTTGATGAATTAATTAATTTTAAAAATTGTTAACAAGTCATAGAATATATAATTATCGATTTATACAAACACAACGTTAATTGTGAAAGCTGACATAGAAATTATGGGCACTTTGTTTTCAGTGTCAAGGATTAACAAATCAAAAAACGAATTCCTGTGAATCTAGGCTTCTTGTTGTAACTTTAATAAGTAACTTTAACGTAGTTATAAATTACTGGTCTTGGACGTTGAACTGTATACACAAAGAACTGGGAGTGGAGATTTCGAGAAAGGTTTGAAATTGTCCAAGAGAAGATAAAAATATTGACTGAAAGGAGTACAGCTCGTCACTGAACGAAGAATGGTGGAAGTGGGACGAGCAACAAGTGACAGCATACAAAAGAATGAGACTGGCTCAACGAGACCAAGGAGGGAACAAGGAAATGGAACGGCCAGTGAAAAAAAAAAAAAAAAAGGGTCGAGGTGCTGACGAGACCGGCAGGAAGGATATGGTGAACAACCTTCGTGTTATCTGACAAAACTAGTAAGGAAACATGAGCGAAAAGATTTTTCCAAGTTCGAACAGCCAACGTTGCTCAATCACGCTGAAGTTTCGCCAGCGGCGTAAACATTTCAACACCGCTACTGGGCCAGGAAGACAGCCACCTTGACATTCTCAAGTAGACCGAGAGCAACTCAGCAGAAAATACTTAGAATACTACAGATCGAACCGCCTTCGTTACTCCCGTAATATTACATAAGTGATACTAACTAGGGGAGGCCACGACGTTGGGATCACAGATTTACTTCAAACTTTGTACACCTTTAAAACAACATAATGTGCAAGTAGCCAGATGCACTACTCTGGTAATTCCGAGAAAATAGCAAGAGAAGTTTTACGAGTCTGTTATGTAACTGACATACACTGAAGCGCCAAAAATCTGATATAGGTATGGAGACAACCTCATGAATCCATGGACGCTGCATGTCTGCAGGGGAATGTTCGATCTGCTGGAGACTCTGTAATGGTGCAGGGCAAGTGCAGTTGGAGTGATATGGGACCCCTGATACGTCTAGATACGACTCTGACAGCTGACACGCACGTAAGTATCCTGTCTGATCACCTGCTTCCATTCATGTCCTTTGTGCATTCTGACGGAGTTGGACAACTCCTGCAGGACAATACGACACCTCGCACGTCCAGAATTGCTATAAAGTGGCTCCAGGAACACTCTTCTGAGTTTAAATACTTCCGCTGGCCACCAAACTCCCCCGACATGAACATTATCGAGCATATCTGGGATGCCTTGCAACGCGCTGTTATCTCCATCACCTCGTACTCTTACAGATTTATGGACTGCCCTGCAGGATTTATGGTGTCAATTCCCTCCAACGCTACTTCAGACATTAGTAGTGTCCATGCACGTCGTGTTGCCGGACTTCCGCATGCTCGCAGGGGTCCTACACGATATTAGGCAAGTGTACCAGTTTCTTTGGCTGTTAAGTGTATATGTGCGAAATATTGGCTACGAGAAGTCATGGTGGTCAAGTGGACGCCAGCGCGGTGGCTCAGCGTGCTCAGTCAGAGGGTTAGCTGCACTCTGTAATAGAAAGAAAACTGGGTGAATGAACCAACGATGAACTCGAACAGGTGTCATGGGACTTCCGCCTCGTACAAATACAACGAACAAAATATAAAATAAATGTGGTTAGCGTCCGCACTTTGCAGAAGGTCGTGGCCAAGACGACGGTTCCAATCCCGCTAACATTGATTTTTTAAATCGACACTATTTTCATCATTGGTCACATTATTTAATTCATATGAAATTGAGAGATAATATAATGAAAATAAAATCACATGATTTTAGTGAAGTTGTAGTGAATTTCATATGTTATTTGACTATTTACTATTTTTAATTAAATTTTCAAGAACGAGGAACAGGCTTGGAAAGCCCAATTGAAACCTCTATAAATAATGATGCGAATCACGTTATTCAGTAGTACAGTAATTCACAATGTTCACAATATACGAGACCACAAGAATAACGTACAATTACTCTTTGGATGTGACGAAAAAAGTATAGTCTAGAAGTTAAGATTGAGCAGGAGTCGACCCCGTGTCTTACACACGTTCGTCTTATGAAACTAGGATGCTAACCACTTGACCAGCACGACCCCTAACGCACTGCACCTAGGCATAGGTACATAAGGCACATAATAAATGTGTAAAACTTCTCTTGAGATTGTCTAGGAATTGCCAGAGTAGTGCACCTTACTACTTACACATTATGTCGTTTTAATGGCCTACTAGAGGTGTACAAAATTTTAAGTAAATCTGTGATTCCAATGTCGTGGCCTCTCCTTGCAAGTAGGACACAACGATGTCTACCAGGAGTTTGACTAAGCAGTAAAGACCCTGTAAGAAATTCGCTAAGCAAATGTAGTGCAACTGAAGATCACTGATGACTCAGGAAGAGCAGAATCAGCTTGATCATTACGAATGACATCGTAGAGCAGAGTCTCTCCTTGGCGACACAAACACTCCACACCCCACTACCTTTTGGCACTCGACTGGGAGGATTTTGATGGTGTTCATGTTGTTTGCACTCTATTCGCTGGATATGGTGTGGGAGCTTACTGTGTATGAGACTGTTCTAGTGTTGGTCTTGCACTTGCTGTCCTATAAGACAGTCAGCGACCCAAAGTCATAACTGATGGAGTCCGGCATCCAGTACTGATGACAGCACACCAGCCAGTGCATGACGGCTAGTTCGAGGGTCTACTGACATTACTCCAGTCCAGGGCAGAAGCTGCTCTAAACTCCAGCCTAGTGTACTGGTCCAGGTTGAGCATTCAGCATGACTACATGGCATCTGACATTGCAGTCCACTTGAGGGGACAACGTGGGCAGTGGTCTGGGAGGAACTCAATACTCCCCAAAAGGGCATGTGAATGAAAACACACATGTCATAGTCACCATTACCTCCAAGCAGTTATTGGCTTCGCACATAGATACAACTGGAGGTCATCAGCACACATGGTATTTGCACTGGGACAAAACTTATGACACCTCATTGCAATGCAGTGAAAAGAGTATATGACCTAATACTGAACCCTGAGGGATGTCTGATACTATCTGCATTCATTGCTACTTTATGGTGCCAGACATAACGCACTGCTGGCGAAACATGAGGTATGAGCGAAACCATTGCACTGCATATCCCAAGAAATGTAGATCCATGAGATTGGCAAGAAACACGTCGAAGTTAACAGTATCAAAGGCTTAGCTGAACTCTAAGAAGCATATGATAGTTGCCTCTTGTGCATCCACAGGAAGTTTCAAGTCACCTGTTACCTATATTAAGGTGGAAGTGGTGCTGCGATGCTTACAGAAACCTGATTGGTATTTGTCTAGGTCATTTTTGGCTATCTTGCTCCGTGAACTTTCCCGGTGTAATAATTGATTGTTAGCTGGTCGTGGACTATGTATTCTAAGGCTTGGACAGTGCAGGATGAATGCAAATAGGTTAGTAATCAGAGGGTTATGTCCCAACATCCTTTTCAGGTAGTGGCTTAACTATTCCCTGTTTTGTGGCCTCAGGGACTTGTGGTTAAGGACTGGTTGAAGATTTTTGTTATAGTTTGCAATAGTGAGTCAATAATAAGCTTCATCATTTGGACAGAGATGTCATTGTGTCGAACACATGCTGATCTGATACTGCATGATGGCTTTTTGGACGTTATTGCAAGTAACATGCCTTAGATAGAAGTTTTTGTAGCTACAGTCGTTTACTGCCACGAAGTAATCAATGAGTCTCTGTTTTGTTTGTGGGTCAGTTGTGATTGTATGTACTGCAAAGTGCTATACCAACACCAAGCAGAATTTTCCACAGGACAGTCGGTTGTCGATTCATGTATGGGTATGCCTGCGTTTTGCACTTGTCACAGTTTTACTGCCTCTATTCCGATTCTGCTTGTAAGCAAAATGATTTTCCGGCGTAGGGCGGTCTGTATGCCCGATATGCATCGTCTCTGAGATTCGTGAGTTGTTTTAGTTCTTCAGTCAGCCAAGGTGCTAGTTTCCTTCTTAATTTTCCGGTCCTTAAGGAAGCATATTATTTTATCATTTGAATCGATGGCTGGCAGAAGGTGGTATGTTAAATTTTCCCGATATCGCATTTTCAGGGCGTATTGTCAATTTGTGCTAGTTTTAGGAGACACCGTTAGATGGCTGTGAGGCATGCAGAAGTAGCGACTGTCCAATGGAAAAATGTGGTATGTAGCTGAGACAGGTTTGATTCAGAGTCAGTGCACAGGTCTTTGGCATTGTGGCGTGCAGCTGAATCGCTTGAATATTACTGCCAGTGATCGGGCAGAAAAGGGCTGTAAATATATTAGAGTGAAAAGGTAAGAAGCGTAAAAAGTACTCCTGCATGACATTACTATTATATTTCGACCCTAAAATGTTTATATACAGGAGAATATTTTGAAAATCATCATAGATTTAAATCTTAATGTTTCTGAATTGCACATATCTCAACAGAGCTTTATAATATGAGCAGATTGGTTGATCCTCTGTTCCAGGCTACAGCCTGTAAGTCATCATGCAGAAAATACTGCAACTACTTAAACATGGATTTTGTTACTGATAGGTATAACAAATTTTACCAGCTATCATATGACGAACAGTCATTAGTTCTTCTGAAATACATTGGTATAGACTGAGCATGTGAGAAGGGGTTCAGAAAAAACAAAAACGACAAACGAGTTTGTTTAAAGACTCTTTGTAATAGTTTTGTTATAAGCCAACGGCAAGTGAAGGATCTCAATAGAAAATTAAGAATGGAGATACAGCTGCCAAAGGCAGAAGATAATACATACGCGATTTTGAAATGGTAACTGTGTTGTGGTATGAATCTTCATCGCTTCCTACAAATGGCAACATTCACTAAGTGCAGTTGAATAATGTAGCCACTGGAACACTCCCCACGCCTTGTAACATGGCACAAACACGCTTCCTGTGAAATCACGAAATTCGACATACCACATTCTTCCAGTCATCCATTCATATAACTGTGTAAGTCTATTGGTAGATCCATGAATTTTTTTTCGTTTATATCTGTGAAGAGAATAGAGGACGTCCCCAAAACTATTTCTTGCACTTCAATTAAATTATAGCATCTGAAATCTCAGAATGTATTCGCTAGTGGTTTCTTTCTGTGACGTTCTAGCGAGTACATCATGATAACTATGTCTTGGGCAGACATGCCAGGTGCAGACAGTTGAGAGGTACGAATCGCTCTGTTTCGCGATTTCACTGCAAATGTACCTACGATGGTGTGACTACCTTTTATATGGTGGATAGAAACAAGCTGAAGTAGCGACACATTTGAAGTAGGAAGTAGCTTCATAAATTTCACATTGGACGACTATTGCATAGAACATTTATGTTAGTGTCACCAATTGTAATTTTTTGCTGATGTTTCGAATTTAGACTTGAAAATAGTTCTCAAGCAAACAAACCTGCCTACTTTAGAAGATTTATAGAGGTCATGTACAGGCACTTTCAATTAAGGGATTTGATCTACATGAATATATATTCCCAAATGTTTATCTTCATTGCTGTTTGATATTGTAGCACAGCAGGTGATGAGTCAGAGCATATGTACACCCTGTATCCTACCCCCTCTCTTCATTAGCAATGAAGTAAAGTTAACACAGTACTTAAGTTAACTATAATCTACAATCTATATTACTATACATGGTACTTGACAATTTCTGCTCTATGATGCTTTCAGTTCAGATGTGTAGCGCATTCACGTCTGCCAAGGGAAAGAGAAAAGTCACGAAATTTGCTTTTCCTCGTATGCAATTGGGTAGACAAGATCACATACATTACTTTTGTGGGCTTGTATGCAAATTGCAATTTACGAGACACCCATAGAGGTAGAGAAAGATCTGCTGACAACGAGTTCTAGCTGTTGTACAAGATACTAAAGAGACATCTGGTGGGATGAAGAGTGTGACCCAGAAAAAGCTTCGAAGGGAAAATGTCTGTAACAACATACACGGTTGCCACATCAAACTGCTGGTGTAATGCATCAGTACTGCTCCGTATGTACAGTATCCTGGGTTCTTTTTTATTTTGAAATAATGCAAACATGTACTACTGAACTATTAATACATAGAAATGTGCTTAAATGACAAATGGGTCTTCTGTTACCTGATTATTGTACTGGATCACGCATAATTCAATTCCTCAAGTGGAAGTGGATGAGTTAAACATTCGAATTGATACTGTCATACAACAGCAACAGTACATTTTTGGACATGGGTTCCTATTCAAAATATTATGTTCTCTCTCTCCACCACAAGTCCTAGAAGTTTGTAATTGGAAATTTCGAACATCCTATACAAAGACAAGCCATAGTTTAAAGGAATTATTAAAAAACGTTGAAAAGTTCTTGACGCATTTACTATGAATTTCTACACAATGCTCTAATAAATTTTCGGGCACAAATTGGCTATATATATATATATATATATATATATATATATATATATATATTTATATATTCTGTTTATATTATATATATACAAGGATTCTTGCTAAAAGCCTCTTCCATTCGTATTACATATATATCTTCTGTTTGTATTCTATATACACATAGATTTTTTGCTCAAAAGCTCTTTCATTGATACATAATATAAACAGAAGAGGTTTTCAGCAAAAATCTTAGAAAGTTCTTGACCAGTTTATTCCAAATTTTTATATGATATTCCAGTAAACATTTGGACACATGCAGGCTACAGTTTTTTAGCATATACAGTACACAACTATATGTATACAGTATATCTGTGTATAAATAAAAACAAGTTCTAGTTTTAAGGTTGTTACCAAAAATCTCAAAAAGTTCTAGACTGACTTTATATATATATATATATATATATATATATATATATATATATATATAGAGAGAGAGAGAGAGAGAGAGAGAGAGAGAGAGAGAGAGAGAGAGAGAGAGAGAGAGAGAGAGAGGGAGAGGAGAGAGAGAGAGAGAGAGAGAGAGAGAGAGAGAGAGAGAGAGAGAGAGAGAGACAGAGAGAGAGAGAGAGAGTATATCTGTCTGAATGTTTACTAGGGTATCGTGTAAAAATTTGAAGCAAATTGGTGAAGACCTTTTCAAGGTATATACATATAGTAATTTGAAGTAAACTGATAAAGAACTTTTCAAGGTTTTTAAACTATATATATGTGTGTGTGTCTGTGTGTGTGTGTGTGTGTGTGTGTGTGTGTGTGTGTGTGTGTGTGTGTCTGTGTGTGTGTGTGTGTGTGTGTGTGTGTGTGTGTGGGGGGGGGGGGGGGGGGGGGGGGGGGTCAAAGATTTTTAGTAAAATATCCTGAAAAGTTCTTTACCATTTACTTCTAATTTTTATGTGATACTCCGAGTATACATATTATATAAATAGGCAATATTGTTGACAAAAATCTCGAAAAATTCTTACTAAGTTACTTCAAACTGTTGTACGATATTCTGATGAATGCTCAAATGAACAAAGGCTATTTACTTTTTAATATATAGACATGCATACATATATATAGAGAGGAAACATTGTTATCAATAATCTTGAAAAATCTTGACTGATTTACTTCAGACTTCTATGTGATAATTATTGAACTTCCAGGTGGACATAGGCTATATACATTTTTAAAGCAATACATGATATATAAAGGGAAACATTACAAAAAATTTAGAAAATTTCATAGCCAATTTACTTCCAATTTATAGATGATAATCTAATGAACATTCAGACAACAAACTATAATAACATCCAGATGTAAAAATGCTATATTTGTTAATGTATACAATATAACACTATATATTTAATATGCAAAGGGAAAATGTTGTTACCAAAAATGTCGAAATGTTCTCGAATGATTTACTTTCAAATTTTTACACAATAATCTAATGAACATTCAGACATAGGCTATATATGTTTAATATAACAATGTATATGTAACATATGGGGAGGGAATGTTGCTACTAGAAATCTTGAGAAGTTCTTGACCAATTCCTTTTACATTTTTACACAATATGCTAGTGAAAATTCAGATGTAAGTAGGCTATTTGCTTTTAATTTACAAGTACATATATAATACATACATGAGAAACATTGATACCAGAATTCTCCAAATGTTCTTGACAAATTTCCTTCAAGTTTTTACACAGTACTCTAATAGACATTCAGACAGTCATGGGTGACATATTTTTTAAACAACAGTGTACAGACTTACTTTTAATGCCTCTGAGAAAGAAAATCCTGTGCTGTTCTCTGCTGTGAATATGTACGTTTCTGTTTTCTTTCTCATGGTCAGAAAAATTGTTTCTCCCATACTATATTTTTCTGATTATATATATATATATATATATATATATATCACAACAATGTCTAATTTTGTTAGTTTCCTCACATTCGATTTTCACACAAAACGGGAAAGTTGCTTATGTGAACTTTGGGATTATGATTAGAATTGTGTTACAGAGCGCGTATTTCCAATGACAATAAAGAAGCCCTTGTAAAAAAGAACCTACTAAAACATAAAAAACTAAGTGAAATTCAGATTGCAGAACTGATTAGTTTTGAAGTACAATTACTTCATGTTCAATGGGAAAATGTATATACAACCAGAAGGTTTAGCAATAGGTAGTCCCCTCGCTGGTATTTTGGCAGATATTTTCATCAATGCTCTGGAAATAATGTTCTTCAATTCAAGTTCAGAATAATGCCACAAAATCCGTTATTATGCACGCTATGTTGACGACATTATCATTGCTTTTGATGGTACTGATAATGAGTTAGAGCTTCTCTTCAATACCGTCAATGGTTCACATGAAAAAATTTCCTTCACAAAAGAACTTCAGAACGAAAAAGTTGAACTTAACTATCTTGATTTAACAATTTCTATACAGAATAGTTCCTTCAACTTCAACATTTTCCGTAAGGAAACATATTCAGAGATAATGTCATCTCTGCTGACTCAACTCATCCAAAAGCTCACAAACTGGCGTTTTTTCCACTCTGCCATTCACCGTATGGTAACTACTCCTTTATCACCTGCCGATCAACAAAAAGAATTGAATGTCATCAAAGCGATTGTGGTTAACAATGGGTACAATCAGAATATGATTGATTACATGTTCAGTAAGAAAACTTCCCAAAACTGTTCGACTTTGAGCAACAACCTCCCCACTGACAGCAAAGAAGCTAAAAAATTTATTTATATTCCTTTCTTGGGCAATATATCATATAGGATAAAACGTCTTCTAATGAAACACTATAACTGTAACGTCTCCTTCACTACAGACAACAGTTTAAAGAGAAATCTTGTACATTCAGTAGAGATCGCTGGCGATTGGTTTACCAACTCAGGGGTTTACAAACTAACCTGCAACAACTGTCCTTCATATTATATTGGTCAAACAGGCAGAGCTCTGAAAACAAGATATAAAGAATACCTATTAGGTAAAAAAGACGCGAATATACACAATTCAACTTTTGCTGAACATCTCCTGATAGCCAGTCATACGCCAAAACATTTAGAAGACACTGTTATCCTACACAAAGAAGACAAAGGGTGTAGATTAGATCTGTGGGAAGAGTTACAAATTTTCAAACATCTTGAGCTCAAGGACGGTAATATACTGAACGACCAGTTGAACCTTGCTTGTAGACAATTTTTCGAAGGCTTTAAACCTGTACTGTTTATGGTATAACATTAATGCTGGTAACATTAGTGGTTTATTTCCTCAGGAAGCTATAATGCACTTTCAGTGCTTTACGCTCACTACCCCTTATGTAATGGTGGTTTTTCACGATGTCTGTTGCTACTACATCCGCCCTTATGTGATTTTGCCTGGCTCAAAAAATTTTGTTTTTCCTGTGAATGTGTATTAACAGGATCATGTATCAGTGTTCGCAGTTCTTTCTTGACAAGAGCCATTATTGTCAATTTTAAAGTTCTGACATGTATACCGTTTGTGGGCTTCACTAATATAGTAATGTAATTTTTTATATTTTTGCTGTATATGCCACGCGGTGCAAGTTTCTCGGCGTAAGCACCACCTGCCTTTTCTTATGTGTAACTACATTATTTGTACCAATGCTCTAATACTGTTATAATGGGAGTGTTAATTTCCTTCCTTTTTTATTGTTACTCTACCTAAGGACGTTAGTAATACTGATAATTTACACGTGGCCTTTGTACTCCAATTAGCACAAGTTTCTTGGCACGAGCGTCACCTGTCCTGTTTTCAGAGTAATTACACTCGCCGGTCACACTCAGTCTGTTGTGAGCTCTGCAAGATCCATGAGCTATTTTATGTTAACATGACAAACCCTAATTCTAGGGCTATATTTTATTTTTGACACATGGATCTATGCTGAGAATTGTAAAAATGGCGATGGTATATTAGGCCTTACTAATGTAAAATTGTAAGTACCGGTCGTCGTTATCATACTTCTGTAATGCAAGAGTTCTCTAATTTGTTTTAAAATTTACTTTTGGCTTATAAGTTTCATACTTCATGTAAGCTATGATGTTCATCGCCCTTAGGTTACCTTCTGAAGAAGACAAATTTATATTTGTCGAAACCTAGGTAAAGAATTTCTGTATCCATTGCAACTGGTCGGCTGTTAATAATTTCATTACTAAATTGTCAGTCATGTTGCCTTTGTTGGCTCAGTTTGTAATACCACCCAATGAATGTTCGATGTCTGCTTAATCATTCCTCCCCCTTATCATACAGGATAAAAACTTTTAATCTTGCAGTGGCCGGCATACAATCAGGAAATTTCCATCCTATTCTCACACTGTTACTATTTGTTATACTTCATACCACAGGGTGTGGCTCCCTAGTTTATCACTTCAAGTGTTTGTCTATTTCTAATTCTGTCAAGGAAAGGGCCACCCAACAAACCCGACTATTTGTGACAGGAATGCCAGTGCTTTACTCAAGGACCGCTGGCTGGTTATGACTCAGTAGCGTCCCTCTTGTTCTCTGTCAGAATTTAAATGGGGCAGCCCTTTCTGAGCGAAGCAAACACTACATTTATGCCATCCCTAGAATGCACTGTCTTACGCCCTACACAGCTTTCTAACATAATATATATATATAATATATATATATATATATATATATATATTTATAAATGTAATTACTTTTGCTTCAAAAGCGAATGTGTAGAATTTTCTTGCTATTTGTGGCTCATGCTGGCAACGATTGTGGACTTGGTTTGTTCCATGTTGGGAAAGAGTTTTATTGAACTTGTTCTCTTGATATCATATATGTGTCATTTTTCCTTCAGCTACAGTTGTGCTAGCTTATCTGCTATGTCAAATATTGTAAGTATTGCATTCCACACATGTTCCCAATGTTCCACATTCACTGATTCCACTGAAAGTGTAGTGAATAAAACTTCACGTATTAAAAGGAGAAATACGACACTTTTTAGAGAATATAGGGTCTTCTGCTGTAAACTAGTAGTTTTTTGCTCTTAAAGAACACCATACTCTCCAGTAAATATATGTAGGTTACAAGAAAATCATAAATAAACTGTTCATTCACTCATCATTTTGTGTACAGAGAGTAATACATGATATGGGACAAGTCATTATAGTAGTAAAACATTTAAAAATATATAACACCAAATGAAATACAACTAGACTTACACAGTTGTATGATAATTATAGATTACAAGATATGGCATTAGTATACTTGCAGGTTGTTCAAAATAAAGGTCAACTAGGCCTAAGTAAAATTAAAACTTGAGGATACATTTAAAATCAGATTAAGTACAGATAAGCATTACATAATTTATAGAATAGTTAAGATTTACTAGATAAATATAATAAGTACATACAAGTAGATCAATTTTTAACCGTCAGTTAGACCTTATTTAAGTTAAAATTTTGAAGATAAATTATGGTACAGAATGATAAGTGAGTAAATATATTACATAGAAAAATCACATTCAAAATATTCATGCAAGTTATAAAAAGAGTATTTGAATAATGTTGATTTAAGCCTTATTTTAAAATATGATGGATTGTTGTTGTTTCTTTATGTTTGGTGGTAGATGATTATAAAGCTTAATTCCCATGCATTTTACACTTTCAGCATATAATTTAGTGGAATCGCGGAACTGTGTCAGCAAGTATTTCCCTCTAGTGTCATGCTGGTCATAGTCCAGATTCTGCTTCAGGCTGCCAATATTTAGCTTGTTAAAACTTATGTACTGGCATGGAAGTGGAAGAACACCTAGTTTTCAGAATAGTTGTTTGCATGAGTCTCTCTGGTTTTTAAATAACATTATCCTCACAGCTTTATTTTGGGGCTTAAGTATTTTATTGGACTCAGAACTGTGGCCCCAGGATGTGAGGCCATATGTTAGGATTGAGTGAAAAGGAGCATGGTACACTGATGTTAGGATTTTTATACTCATCACTTCCCTAACTGACAGAAGCATAAAACATAATTTACTTGGTTTGGTAGCTAAGCTGTCAGTGTGCCTTTTCCTACTTAGAGTGTCACAGATAGATATTCCAAGGAATTTAGTTACATTTTCCTGTTCAGTACTGTTTCCACCTATTTGTATAGCTGGGACAGTGGGGCTAATGTTCTGAACCATATGAGATGTTACACCTACAGTCTTTTTTGGATTAAGAAGTAGCCTATTAGCTGTAAGCCATGAACTCAGTAGAGCTGTACATTGGTTGACTGCAGCTTCAGTGTGATCTTCTGAGTCATATATCAGAATACTGGTGCCATTGGCAAAAAGGAAGGTATTGCAAATTGGTAGGTGAAGAGGAAGATCATTAATGAACAGGAGAAACAGGATCAGGCTTAAAACTGATCCTTGAGGGACACTATGTTTTAC
Organism: Schistocerca piceifrons; assembly: GCF_021461385.2. NCBI lineage: Eukaryota > Metazoa > Arthropoda > Insecta > Orthoptera > Acrididae > Schistocerca > Schistocerca piceifrons. Next base: position 750,344,077 of record NC_060141.1, read on the forward strand.
AGTTTGCATATGAAACAGCGGATTTTCCTGATGGACTGATCTCATATAACTGCACATACTGTTTTCTGTTTATTAGATAGCCTGCAAACCAATTGTAGGCAGCGCCCCATATATCATAGTTATATAGGTTTTGCAATAGTATTCTGTGCTCTTTTGAGCTGGAGAAAGGATACTATACTTATTCAGAAATGATTTTAGTCTGTCAGCCACTTACATACTCAAATATATTTCTAAATACAGAGAGGACTGCTATTGGCCAATAATTATTGGGATCTTATTTAGAGTCTTTTTTGTGTATCGGTACAATTTTTGCTATTTTAAGTAATTTAGGGAATATGCCTTCCAAAAATACCTGAACATCTGTGAACAAGTAAACAAGGGATCTCATCTTGTCCAGCAGAAGGAATCTTTTTCATTTTTGACCAATTGTATTTTCGATTTCTGCTTCTGAGGTTGGTGATAAGAATAATGAAGCTGTAGAGTTGCTAGGAGTTGATAGGCTGCAATTCATTCCCTTGCAAATATGCAACTCTCCCCACCTTTGTAAATTTTTCTTGTCTATTAATGTGAATTGTAAGAGCACTATACTTTCGATTTCTTGTGCTTCCATTAAGTGTCAGTTTTACATAGAATTTTTGCATCTGTATTTTCACTTACATAACTTAATAACACTTCTTGTTCACACGTTTTACTTTCAAGACCCTGTACAATATGAAAGTAAATTTTTGAAAGAAAGTCTTTACATTTAGGTTGTTCATTAATTACATCTAGGTGATTCCGTTTCTTTTATCAACAGTTGGGACTACTTTGGCAGTTACATTGAAATAAACTGTTCTGTAATGTAGCGGCTCACACCTCCTAGGGTCTTTAGGAAACCTAAAAATAGATAATTGTGGTATGTCTCCTTCTTACTGTTGCCTCATTGTGTTACGCTATGGACGCTGCCGTTTGTAAAAACTATTCTACAGACCAATACAAACAATTAGGATTCGATTTTGCCTTCACAAGATGTAACCGAATTCACTAATATAACTTCCTGTTCGCTTGGTGCGCTGTTGCGGCAGTGGGTATACCACAAAGAGATGGTGTGTCGCGACTTTTATGTTAGACTGTGATTTAAAATGTATTATGAAATGTTTTGGCGTTCCATTCTGTTCCGTTAAGTTTGATCGACCTTAAGAGAGAGCAGTGTATCGGTATGTTCGTCTCTAAAAACAACCGTTAAGTCGTTGTTTCGCAAAACACGTCTGAGTGTCTGAAAATCTAATTTTTAAGTATTTGTTTTTGTTAATCCTTTCCAACCCAGTGATGTCATATGGCATCATCATATTTAACTTTTTCCCAAGGCCAAACTATTTGTCCAAAGATTATAAACAACTGTGCAGGGCTTTATAACGTTCATTGTTCTTAGGTTGGCTACCGTGAATTCGCTAAAACAGAGAGCACCAGGCAACAATGCCTTGACAAAAGTATTGTTGCATGGTGTCTACGGTACAGTGCACCCAGCTGGACTTTCAAAAAATTATATCAACGTAAAGGAAGCAAACTAATATAAAAGTTGCACTAATAAATTATTGTTGAAAGTGTAAATTAACTGGTAAACACTTTGAAAATAATGCTAGTTACGATAATTTTCTGCTTGGAAGTCACAAACATGTGTGATTCCATTTGGCATCATTGGGCATTTGTTATGTTACCAAATGTAGTACATGAAATAACTTCGACTAAAGTTTACCATAAAGTGTAACTCTAATATTTTCAATTTTCTTTTGAAGCTTTATTATACTAACCAATATTAATATGTTACAATTTTTTTGATATAATTTACCAGTTTTTTGCTGCTTTAGTGAAAAATTCCTGGTTTGTTTACCAGATGATTCGCAATCATAAATCATTATCAGAAGAAAAAATATTGTTGCTTCTCGAAGGTGATTTATCTGATTTGGACCTTGATACGTCTGATGTGGAGGAAGAGATTGAAAATGCTCGGCAGCAGGACCCTACTACACTGGATATACAGTTTCTTCAAGGAATGGACCTTGATATGGTTGAAATTCTGGACCCTCAAGCCAATGATGAAGATGATGTTCCCTTAGCTTCAAGATTACTTGCTGAGCAAAACCTTGCACCAAGTCATTCAGCTCAGAAAATTCAGTGTGATACAAACTGGGATCTTCGGTGGAGAATGAAGGACATTGAAGAAGTGGACACATCATGTAATGCAGTATTTTCTGACCCTCCAGGAGATGAACTGACACCTTTGCAGTATTTCAGAACAATGTGTAGTGATGACATTATCCAGAGCCTAGTCGAGCAATCTAATCTATACTGCACACAGAAAACATGTGCATCTTTAGATACAAATGTTCGTGAAATAGAAAAGTATATAGGGATAAACATCCTAGCAGGTGTTGTGAAAATGCCTAGTTACAGAATGTACTGGGCAGAGGCTACAAGATTTTCTCCATTAGCTGACTCAATGCCTAGAAATAGGTATGATAAGCTAAGAAATTATTTACATGTGAATGACAACACTAAAATGAAACAAAGAGAGGACCCTGATTATGGCAAGCTGTTCAAGGTGAGACCATTTGTTGACAAAATCAAACCAGGTTTTTCAATTATTGAACCTGAGGAATATCATTCAGTGGATGAATTAATCATTCCTTTCAAAGGTCATTCACCCCTGAAACAGTATGTAAAAAGCAAACGACACAAGTGGGGTACAAAAGTTTTTGCCCGTGCTGGTTCTAGTGGAATTGTGTACAATTTTAAAATATACTGAGGGAAAGGAACTGTACATAATGATACTGGTCTTGGTATAAGTGGTGATAATGTGATAAGGCTTGTGGTAGGACTGCCAAAATATACAAATTTTAAAGTGTTTACAGACAATTGGTTCTCCTCTTACAATCTTATTGTTGCCATGAAAAACTATGGCATTTTGGCTGTTGGAACTGTTAGACCCACAAGACTTCAAGGCTGCAGTCTAGAAGCAGACAGTGAGCTGAAAAAGCAGGGATGAGGATCATATGATTATCGAACTGAAACAGAAAGGAACATCATAGCAGTGAAGTGGTATGATAACAAGTCTATCGTTCTTGCATCATCATACGAAGGAGTAAGTCCAGTAGAACCAGTGAAACGCAGGTCAGTGGGACAACGAAAACATATTAATGTTCCAAGGCCAGACATTGTTAGAGAATATAACCGTTCGATGGGAGGAGTTGACCTGCACGACATGCTGGTTGCTTTGTATGGGAGTAATATTGATGTGAAAAGATTTAATCTAAGGATCGTATTCCACCTCCTTGACATGTGTCTTGTGAATGCGTGGCTCCTATACCGCCGACATTGCAGACAAAGAGGAATTACTAAACACATATCTCTGTTGATTTTTCGGTCTGATGTAGCTCATGGACTACTAAAAGCAGGAGACATTTTGGTAACAAGACGAGGACGGCCATCAGATGACAGTCCATCGCCTACAGTTGTGAAGAAACGAGCCCCATTGGTTCCCAGCCCAGTTGATGATGTAAGGTACGACAACATTGGACATTGGCCACAGCATGTAGAAAACAAACAGAGATGTAAATTGTGCATTACAGCATATTCTCGAACAAAATCCATCAAATGTAATACCAAAGACAGGAACTGTTTCTTAAATTTTCATGTAATGTAACAATCATGCTGTAAAAAAAACATAAAATTGTCCTGAAATGCAGGTTGCATTATTGTATGTACTAATTTTTCTTTAATAAACTGCATCAAATTGTGTAATTAAAATATTCATTCAAGTTCCAGTACCAAGCACTGTGACATCTCAACCACCTGACTGAAGGAAACAAATCCTGCCCAATGATGCCATATGGAGTCATCCCAAATTTTCCTCCAAAAACAAAAAAATAACAAAATTTCTTATAAATATATATTATTCCAATCATTATGTAGGGAAATACGCGAAAAAATATTTTTTCCCACAAGTAAATAAAAGTTGGGCTGGAAAGGGTTAAACATCAGGAGCTCGCGAATTTATTGTTTGTTTACATGTGGGAACCAAAGGTCTTATTGAGGGACATGCATGTGCAAGTTTTACATGCTTATGGAGACCAATCATACCATTTGTTTACAAACTAGTCAAAGATAATATTATAGGTTTGAATGTTATGAAACAGACCGGCAGTAGAACTACTGTGTCGAAGTTTTGCATGTATGAGAAAAGTTATATTTGGGGGCGTGAAAGACACAAAATATGAACATTTGTAGAAATATACTGCAGAGGAGATCATGTTTTTTAATCAACAATTTGATGTATTCCAAAAAAGCAGAGGCTGGTGAGTCAAGACTGTTTCAGTAAAAGCTTGGTACTGTATAAAAACTATGCAATATTGAGTAACCGTAGTAATAATTCTAACTCTAGTCACTCAAATGCTCCGTTAATTCTGCACTGATACTCTTCTTGCAACCCATTAATTTTTTTCTTACTTAGGTGAAAAATGATTGAGTACAGTAGATAACGGTTCTAAATGAGAAATGCATCGAACTTTGATTATTTTAATGTCACGTCTTAACGTTATGAAATGTCAACATAACCACATGATTTTCCCATTTGCTTATGATTTTGAATCGTTTCTTACAGAAAATGTAGGTGATAGCCTGCCTACTCACAATCTATCTGAGACACTTTTTTTCCGAATTGTTTCGCTCAGTTCGACCAATTCCGTCATGTTCTGACTTTCGTTTAGTCGTAACTCACGCCTTCTCTTCATTACTTGCAATTTTCATATTACGATAAACCATTTTATGTTTTTGTAAACGTTTTTTTTGTGAAATAATTCCTGTTATCCAATGTAGGAACAAATTTGATTGGATAAAGATTTAAACGTGCTACTACATTTGATCTGGTTTATGTCAGTATTCTGAGAAAATTATTGTAATCAGCATTTTTTTGATATGCTATCTCTTGCATTTTTCATTTTTAGCTTTGTGTATATTTTTGCTCTGGACCTTACTGTGCTATGACGACATGAAATTCTGAAGCGGTTTTAAGACTATCGCATTCTGCTTAATTTCTTTATTGTTTGGTAAGATATAGTTAATTTCGTTTTCTGTTTTATTGTACCTTTGCCAGTTACATTTTTTACATAATTTCTTCTGACAGAATGTGTGAAGGACAAATGTGTTTTTCCTCTATGCATATTCTATCAATTTACATGTAACCCCAGTTTTTTCTATTATCAATCTCCCAATGATTTCCCCAAAGAATTTTTATCAGTTCTGTAATGCAGATTTTGTGGCTTTATTGTGCCACTTTTGTTATTTATAATTAAAAGTAGGCACATTAAGAATAGAGTGAATGTAGACCTGTGGGTAAAATACAAATTCAACAAAAGTTTCTCTTTCTGACCTAACCTAGACCTCAGGCTACACTACTGAGCATTCTGTCACCACAACAAAGGTTTTGAGGGGAAGGCAGTGTCACACCAGGACAGTTCTTCTGCTTTGTCAGAATGTTCACACATCAGAATCTTGCTTCTTGAATGGTGTCATGGATATGACTTGCTATTCCGTCCAAGATTCCTTCAGTATGTGTAGTATTGTTATTGAATTTCTGTTTACACATACACCTTTATTTCCCATATGCTAATTTCCACTGTGGGAAAACATTTAGTATTAACTGAAGCATTCCATAGGTACCACACTGCCACTTACAGCCAGTCAACTTACAACCTAAATTAGAGGGCTGATGACACTGTAGTTTGGTCATTTGTACCCTAAACCAACCAAACAACTTAACTTAGACCTCAGGCTATGCTGCATATCAGTCTGTCACTGCAACTTAGATTCATAAAGTGAACATAGATGCAAAATAAATATTATCAGCATTCTATTCTCATCCTGTTTCCACACACATGACATCATATGGAATATCTTCATTAGGCCCTAGACTACTGGTAGCTTCATTTGACCCAACATTTGGATATTGTTTTTTTCCTTTTTTCCATCAATTTTTTGTTTCCTTAACTATGTCCCAGTTATCCCCTTCCAGCTCCATAACTTATCATCAGTTCGTAGTTCTGCAATTTATAGTTACTAAATTAACAGTAGCAGAAGCAGTTGGATTTCTAAGGTCTAAACTTGATGTAAAAATGTTCAGGTGTGGAAGTAGTTGTGCATGCACTGGGCCCTGAATTCATTGCCCTAGTTCCCTTAGTATGCTTACCCAATATTCTTTCACTCAGGCCACAATACTGACATCCCACGAGCCTTTAATCGGCAGTGGGGCGTTTCCTGAAGTTAGGTTATTGCCTTCGTATGTCAATAGTCAGGACAACTCTTTGGGCATACGATGGTGAGAGTGTATAATCGTGTGTTTGGTAACACAATATGAATGTCTGAAATAAAAGAAAGTTGCATGATCATCAATATGTGGCATCTGTTAATTTCTCTCTGCCCATTGCTTCTTTAATAATAATATATTTATTTATTTTCTGTTGAGAACATACAGCTGTGCACAGAAAGTTAGATATTATCAGGCAAATATCGGGCTGTGTTATGTGTAGTTGCATTTTGCACTGTTGGGTCCTAGTTGAACATGGGTCTAAAAGGCATTGGGGAGGATTCGCTGCTATATGGGGTTCCCACATTCACACACATTGCTTCTATCAGTTAGAAGGAACCACCATTTTATTAAGTCGGCCTTGGTTCTCCCCAGTGGTTTGGTTGATAGATTTACAACCTTCATTCTGTGCATCTGTGGCAGTTTTTCTTTCTGGATCCATCCCTGTGATTTATCCTGGTAGTTTCCCCACAGAGAAACTTGTTTGACCTGCACCATGCATTTGTATGTTGCCTGTATGCTGTGACTTCTTTGTTGATATTTGGCAGTGCTATTCTAGCCAGTACTGGACGTTGTCTATCACAGGGTAGCAGTTGCTGGCTGGTGATATGTGGGTCAGTGGTTGATTCTGGTAATTATTTACCATTTATGAAAAAAGCGTGTGACTCAATGTTATGTGACTCATGTTACTTGCTACTTATCGTTGGAAAAACTTTTTCTTGTGAGCAGAGAAACGAAAATATGATGTTATTTACCAAATAAGGATCATTCCACGTCAAGTCATCCAGAAATTACAGGAAATTACCCCCATTGTCACACAAATCCTTGAAATTTTGGGTGATGGAATTTTACCTAGATATATTCACATTTCCAAAATGTAAATGTTGCAGGTCAATTACTTTTTCACTTATGATAAAAAAAGTTGTATAGATTCAGGAATTCAGGCTTTCATAGACCTACAGTTTTTGCAGTGGAAGCTTGAATTTCTTGTACATTTCAGAAAAAAATTGTAAATAATTTATTTTAAACAAAATCCATGCATGAATATGATAATTTTTTGAGGTATTGCTCCCTTATAGGTACTTTTGAAAAATTTACAATATTATTATAAATATTCCATAATGTCACACATAAAGAATTAGTTTGTAGAAATAATGGAAAATGTGAAAAACAATGTTACTGTAAAAGAAATATTGAAGTTGCTAATACATAACTACTATGCTGAAGTTGGCTCCACTGGATTTCCCTAGGAACAAATCATATTTGAGAACACTGTTTTATTGCCACTACATGTTCTGCGTCATCCAGTTCCATTGTTTTGAGTCATGTGTTCGCTGAGCAAGCAATTCTGAGCTCTTGTACTGAGTTGTACCCAGAGACAATTATTGGTTAAAAATTCAGTCGTTGCAGTTTTTAAGTATTCATTCCAGAACAAAAGTAAGTCTCCTAATGTTACAATAATAATGTGAAATACTTTAGTAATGAGACAATGGGATGGAATGATTTTTCATTATTTAATTACTTTTTAAGTTATACCAATCATGTTTTGAATTATTTATGACAAATATTGGTTTTATGACTGAAGCAATATAGAAAGTACAAGTAGGCAGTGTTTTCTTGGACAGTATTTGCAAGATATATGCGATAATGCTGTGACGTGTGAATTAACTGACCAGTGAAGATCAAGGACTTTTATTATGGTGAAGCAACAGTCATTCATACTGTGATTTAAGTGTTTCATGTGTGTGTGTTAAACACAAAGACAGGTACCTGCGCAAATTCTCTCTACATAAGAAAATTTGCTGTGATCCCTTCAAGCGCCATAAACGATCTGTTTCATCTGGATAGCATGAAATTAGTTTATAAAAGGCAAAGACTTTCAAAATGAGAGGCTTTAGCTTAGCAAGCTTAGGAGTATCTCCTGCAAAGCTGCATTCAGTTGCTCGGCATAGTCAGTATGCAGCAGCCAAATGAAAATTGGAATCAGCAGCTGGGGCTCTGACAACTAAAATTTCGCATACATATCAAGTTGAGCTGGCAGCTGATGCAAGCACTATCCCTGACAGTGATTTAATCGAAGTGGAAGAAAAGGCAAAACATCATGATGAACTCATGGAGAAAATCAAACAGAAAATTGAATATGCAAATAATCGGGAGGGATTCAGTTACTTAATCTTGTGCCGCCAACTTGTTCTCGACAGAAAGTCAATTCCAAGTTTCAGGTTTCTGAATGTTTGGTACAACAAGCAAGAGCTCTTTTAAGGAGGAGGGTATTTTATCAATGGCGGAGCAGAAAAGAGGAACGACATTGCCACATTATACAGTGCAAAAAGTAAAGAGTTTTATTTGGATGATGAAAACACAAGAATAATTCCTGGGAAAAAAGACGAAGTGAGCACCAGCAAAAATATCTGTGAAGAAAAGCATCTTGTTTTAAGTAATCCTGAAGACAAAGTAGGATTCTCAAAATTTGCTTTCTTCAGTGTGTACTTGCAGGATCATCAGGAACATTAAATTGCTTCTAAATTCCAGTTCTATTAAAGAAACATACCAAGATCTAATTAAAATAATAACATGCTTCGTCTGTGTGAAAAATGCTCCACCAGTTTGTTGCTTCAAACCCACTTAGAAAATGAAATAGAAACTATGATCCTGATGAGATGGTTCAGTACAGTCAATGGGTATTAACTGATGAATGATTTTAAGTGCTCAAATCACTTCTCTGTCAGAATTCTGTGATACACTAATTAAGAAAATTGAAAAACTTACTACACACTCTTTTATTTCTCAATCACAATCTGATTATCTGAAAATGAAGAAAGAAACACTTGATGAAGGATCAGTGTTAATTTTTATGGATTTCAGTGAAAACCTCAATTTTGTTGTTCAAAATGAAGTACAGGGGTACCAATGGAATAAAGGCAGCAGCACTCTTCACACTGTCCATATGTGTTACAAAACGGACAAACAGTTGCATGCAAAAAGTATTTGCATTGTTTCTGATGATCTAGAACATGATGTTGCCATTGTGTATCAGACTCAGAACACTGTATTGAATTTCTTAAGTGTGAGTTTCCAGAAATTTATCTTGCATATGTTGAATATTTCACTGATGGTTGTGCTGCACAATATAAAAATTGTAAGAATTTCAGAAATGAACACGACTTCAACATAAAGTGCAGCTGGTCTTTGTTTGCCACCAGCCATGGCAAATCTCCCTGTGATGGTATTGGTGGCACTGTTAAAAGACTTGGCACAAAAACAAGTTCACAAAGAGCTTATAAAGCTCAAATACTTGCAGCTTCACAAGTATTTCAATTCTGTCGTGAGAACCTGCAAGGCATTTCAGTTCTCTCTGTTTCAATAGATGAAATGGTACAAGTCAGACCTTATCTTTCTCAGCATTTCACAAGTGCGAAAACAATTTCTGGAACCTGATCTATGCATCACATTGTACCAATATCACCAACCAAGACTGGAGCAAAAAGGGCTGAGTTGTGATACAGATTTTAGTGCCATGCATGATTTATCATATGCACCTCTGCCACTAAAGCCAGAATGCACTGTGCAGCCCATCTGCTATGTTGCATGTGCATATGACTCTTCTTGGTATTTGGGAATTGTTGAGATGGTGAACTGTGAAGGAGGAGATATTACAGTAAGGTTCATGCATCTTCATGGACCATCTCCATCCTTCTATTGGCCTGATAATGATGTTTGTGATGTAAAAATTGTTTTCCCCAGTGCCATTCATTTCTCAATGCTGACTTTTTTTGTGTTATGAATCTTTATTATTTGTAGATCAGTTTTTAATTTTTTCAGTGTTTTCCAGAGGGGGGAGCAATTATCGAAAGTATTTACAAAAATTTAATTGGACACTATAAACTACATGTCCGAAAGGATATTCAGGGAAAAAACTATCAGCATACCATTTTTTGTTTAAAAACTGCAGCCAGTTTTCAAATTTTTACAGTTTGCTTTTAAGTAATGCATTGCTATCAAAAGAATGTATGTAAAGCAATAAGAATTGACAAAAGTTCATGATATTAGATACAAAACCAGTACACAAAATCTCAGTTCACAACTAGATAATGAGTGTCATGGCCTGGGTGACTAGAGTGTCATGGCCTGGGTGACTTGACATGGAATGACCCACAAGATAAACTTAACGTTAACATTTCACTTTTTAAACATTGTGAAAAATTATAAGAGCATGCCATCTGGAAAAATAAACTGTAAACTCAATGAGAAGTCCGATGACTAAAAATATTGCCTTGCATGGACAACATCAGGTGGATTAATTTTCTGTAATAATTATGTCCTGTGTAAACAGAACGTCATCACATTTTGCAGTCTGTTTCCAATAGTGACCAGTATGCTGCATTCCACAAATTAATAATTTCCAAAAATTGCATGTACATCTCCAGCATTGAATTTTCCATCATATTCCACTTTGTACCTGTCTCCAATTTTCACACTTTTTGTAGTTTCTTCAGTAGTTTCATCTGCTGATGGCATTTATGAAATTTTCGTGATATTTACATGAACATACATTATGAGGTAGTTTGCTGCTTAACTGAACATGTGGTGGCCATACTTCTATTTCCCAATTTGAACTTCGGATTGTTCCTGTTTGAATACACCATGTGTTTCCATGATGGACATTACTAACTGATGAAAGTGAACTTTTTCTCATTATTTTTTCTAATCATTATTGTGTGCTCCCTGCCTGGTGACTGGCAACTGATGTCATGGCAGTAGAAACCAGTTACCAGGTCTCTAGTTTCAGAACTAAGGTCTCTGTTTTGTGGACTACTGCTATCACTGGGTCTTTCAGACTTTCCATCTGATGAATTTCCACACAAGTCACTGAACAGCTCAAGAACAACTATGACTTTATGTCATGTTGACAATGGCAAGAAATGATCAGCTTGAGCCATGGCTTTACCTAGGGCACTATGTGACTTATACAGTGAAAACCCAGCTGTACTGTGTTGCTGATTTCTACCTTACATTACGCTATGCTTTCAAACTGTCTCCCTGGTTTTAGAGCTTCTTTCTTCTAATAAGTCATTGTTTATGTGGACTCAAATGCAGAAACTTTTTTTTAATGCTTCTGTTGACTTTTTCTAGCTTCCTCCAGATGCTTCTTCTTAAATTCTGCATATTTTTCTTCCCTGTTTAACTTTTCCTACCTCCTTTTCTGTCTTTCTGCTGCTGTTAAGGGCGTCCTGTTCTTTTAACATTAAAAAAATATAACGGTGACTCAAATTATGTGACTCATGTTACACATTTAATTTTCTGTTTTTGCAATATTGGTTCAAATTGGGAAATTTTTAATAGTGATATTAGTTACACATTCACACAAAGAAATAAATTACGGAACAAGATGAAGTTAGCACTAACATTCCCCTTAATATATAAACTTAATTACATAAAAGTGACTCATGTTACATGAAAGTTCATGTTGTTGTATTATGTTATTCATCCTAACCTGTAATTTATGTACTTCAATTTTATACTGCAATACATTAGGGTATGCAACAGTAATATAAATAATGACATACTAATTCTTACATGAGTTGAAATCTAGGTCCAAAATCTCCAATAATTCACACTGCCATCACATGAAAAACGCATCGACATATAAAAATGGCTACAAATTATGGAGGGGAAGCAATCATGAGCAACAATTGTTGTTGCCATACAGTAAAAAGTCAAACCTTTTCAAACAATACATAAGAAGTACCAAATTTTAAACTTTTAAAAATCATAAATGTTTCCTACTTTACAAGGAATATCCCTGTCATTTATCACCCCTTTTACCTCTGGCAATGTTTGTTGATATGAAAAATGCTGAGCTACATCATGTTTTGAATCCACATTTAAATTGTAGGTGTCCCTGTAACTGGGTGGGTAAGTCAGTTCAAAAGTTGGAGAAAAGCTACGGGATACTACTTCCAATAGTACCATACCTAGTAAAGCAATGTGGTGTTCAAACCAATCTTCAGATTGATGATTGCATTACTTTTTCTAATTTCTGCTGAGGCAGATAGTTCAGGTCCATCTGCACTTTCATGTGCTCTCCGTAAACAAGTTTGCAGCATGAAGTGTTAATTCTTGTTGATAATCCTGTTCCTGGAACTGATACTGAATTCCAGATCGTACAGGACAGTCAGCTGTTTATGTAGGGGACTGCAAGCAGCCTGACACCATGCATCAGGTGGAATCCAGAGCTGTGTCTACTTGTTAGGCATGTGCTGAGTGGTTCCAGGCCGGACTTGCAATCCCATTTTCAGCATTCTTACTTAGCATGACATTAATATAGCGTCTAATATCTTCATGTGTGAACCATTTAGTGTTCATGGTACACTTTCATACTAGTTGTCCACACTCCAGATAAATAATTTATGCTAAATTTTAACAAATTTCTCTTCTTCAGAAACACTTTTCATGCTGTTGTCAGTCTGAATGTTCTATCCTCTCTACGTCAACCATCGCCAGTTATTTTACTGCCCAAATAGCAAAACTCATCTGCTGCCTTTAGTGTCTCATTTCATAACTTATTCTCCTCGGTATTCTCTCATTTAATTCGGCTACATTAAATAACCCTTTTTTACTTCTTTGGTATCCACCTTATAGTCTGTTTTCTGGATACTATTCATTTCGTTCAACTGATGTTCAAAATCCTTTGCTGTCTCTGACAGAATGACAATGTCATTGAAATACCTCAACTCCTCTCTTAACTTAAATTACCTTTACGTTTTTCTTATTGGTTTATTTTACCACTTGTCTAATGTGCAGATTGAATGAAATCAGGGATAGGCTATGATGCTGTCTCACTCACTTCTCAACGACTACTTCCCTTTCATATTCTTCAGCTCATAACTGTAATCTGGTTTCCGTACATCTGTAAACAATCTTTCTTCACTGTATTTTATCCCTGTTCCATACAAAATTTGAAAATGTGTAGTCCACTCGACTTTGTCAGAAGCTTTCTCTAAATCAATAAATACAGTTTTGACTTTCATCAACCTATCTTCTAAGATAGGGTCAGTATTGACTCAGTTGTTCTTACATTTTTCTACAACCCAAAGTGATCTTCTGATGTCAGCTTCTACCAGTTTTACTATTCTTCTGTGAATAATTCATGTTAATATTCTGGAGTTACGGCTTATTGAACTGATGGTTCAGCAGTATTCATACCTGTGTTTCATATATCATGCACATTAAGTGGAATAGTTTTGTCATGACTGGCTCTCCCAAGAGTCGCAATAATTCAGAAAGAATGTAATCCAAGGGCTTTTTTCCTGCTTCATTTGTTCCATTTTTATATTTTCTCCTTTCATCAGTTATATCCAATATATCTTGTGTCACTGAAGGATTTCTACTAGGCCTCACATTTTTACCTGTGTGATCCTCTGCTGCATTCAACATTTCATCTCTCAAACCTATCCATTCACCTTCTGTTGTTTTCCTTCCCCTGTCTGGTACATTGCTACCTAAAGCTCTTTCTGGAACCCTGAACTACCTCGGATTCTTTCAATTTATCAAGGACCCCTCTCCTTGAATGCCTACGGTTTTGCAATTTCCTCAGTTTTAATCTGCAGTTCATAATCAATAAATTATTTTCGTAATCCACATCTACCCCTGGAAATGCCTTACAGTTTAAAATTTGGTTTCAAAATCTCTGTTTTATCATTATGTAGCTAAACTGAAACTGCCAGCATCCCCAATTCCCTTCCAAATGTACAAGCTCCTTTCACAATTCTTAAACCAAGTTTTAGCAATGATTAAATTATGCTCTGTGAAAAATTCTATAGGACAGCACCTCTTTCATTCCTTATCCCCATTTGATGTCCCACTATTTTTCCTTCTCTTTGTTTTCTGTCTATCAAGTTTGTCATCCATCACAATTAAAGTTTCATTTCCCTTAACTATCTCAATAATTTCCTTCATCTCATCATACATTCTTTCAATCACTTTGTCATTTACAGAACTAGTTGGCATGCAGACTTGTATTACTGTGATGGGTGTATTACTGTTATGGGTGTTGTCTTCATATTTATCTTAATTATAATTATTCATTCAGTGTGCTTTTTGTAGAGCTTATCCACAACCCTGTATTGTACTGGCCAAAAGTTCTGTTCTTCCCACCACCACACTGCACTAAATCCCACTATGTCTAATGTCAACCAATCCAGTTCCCTCTTTACATTCTCTGAGCTGTCTCTCAGACTAAGAGATTTAAAATTACACACTAATGCCCATAGAATGCCGGTTTTGCTTTTTACGATGACTACATTGTCTGGAGTAGGATCTTTCCGGAGATCAGAATGGGGGACTATTTTACTTCCTGAATATTTTACCCAAGAGGACATCTTATCATTAAGCCATATAGTACAGTTGCCTGTCCTCACAATAAAATAACAGATACAGCTTCTTTTTGCTTTCAGCCACTCTCAGTATCGGCACAACAAGGCCATTTACGGGTAATGTTAAGAGGTCACATCAGTCATTTATCCAGACTGTTGGCCCTGCAACTACTCAAAAGCCTGCTGCCCCTCCTCAGGAATCACGTGTTGTATGGCTTCTCCACAGATACTCCCCGGTTGTGATTTTGTTTGCAATTGCTGTACAGCTTCTATAGCAGTGAGGTTGCAAGCCACTACCTCTCAATGTTTCATTGGTGTTGGAGGAGGGAAGATTTCATCATAATTGGTTTGAAAAGTAATACGTACCAAGGTTGTCAAGAACAGTGTGGAATTTATTTTTGGCCTCTTTAAAACTTGTTGCTTGGGCAGCAAGTGTTAGGTCATCCACATAATTTAAAAACTTCCTGGTGATCTATGAATGTATTAGGCTAAGTAGAAGAGGCATTAAGCAGACACTAGGTTGTCCACATAAAGGATAAGTTACAGGCCTAGTGGGCTAGTTATCTGTGAATGTATTAAATAGAAGAGGAGTTAAATATTAGTCTGATGAGAACCATTATATTTTAATCTCCACCTTCTCAAATTTTGTGAAATTTCACAAAGAAGTGTCTATAAGCAAAGTACCAATAAACTTCTTTATGTGGTGGTCATGTATCATATTGAGTACCTTTGATAAGAGCTTCTGATGGTTGACTGTGTTGTATGCTGTAGTTAGATCTACAAAAACAACTCCCGTTATTACAAGGTTGACTACCTGGTTTGCCGGCCGTGCGGTTCTAGGCGCTGCAGTCTGGAACCGCGAGACCGCTACGGTCGCAGGTTCGAATCCTGCCTCAGGCATGGATGTGTGTGATGTCCGTAGGTTAGTTAGGTTTAAGTAGTTCTACGTTCTAGGGGACTGATGACCTCAGAAGTTGAGTCCCATACTAAAAAAAAAAAAAAAAAAAAAAAAAAAAAAAAAAAAAAAAAAAAAACAACTCTACCTGGTTTGTGCATTGTTTGCCTAATCGAAATAAGGCTTACTGTGGTTTCTGGTTAGTTTCTACGATTGTTGCTGATCTATGTAGAACATTTCTTTCCAAAAGTTTATACAGGTGACAGAAGAGAGATAGGACAATAGCTTCTTGGGTTCATATGGACTTGTTTTCAGCAACATAAGATAGTTGGTAAAATGTTGGGTTAGCCAAAGTTTTGTAGTTGACCTGAAGTGCTTCTATCTGCTGCAGATATTGTCCAGGCTGGCTGTTTTTCTATTGTCTTTTTCCTAGGTCACCCTTTTCTATCTCAAGCAGAGTAATTGGGGAACTTTGCCTGTCGATTTAATGTGTGCCATTCTTTATGTTCCTTGGTCTCTTTGGCTTTTTCCTGGCCTTGCTATATGGTAGCAACAGGCTATTTCAACTTTGTTGGACTGTTGTTTAGATTTTTAAAAAGTATCTATCCTTTTTACTATTTCTTGTGAGATCAGCAGATTATATAGTTGATATTGATGTTTGCCTTCCAGCATCATCAAGGAGCGCCATAACCTAATCACACACACATAGACTGCATCCTCTGAGAAAGGGTCTTCTGACAGAAACTCTGAAGTAATAGAGCCAGATCAGTGCTGTGTTTACTTTTGACTGCCACTCATCCAACTGCCAACTACACACACACACACACACACACACACACACACACACACACAGTCCAGTGGTCCAATAAGTTGAGGTTGATGCATGCGGTAAACTAGATGATGAGTGACAGTCAAACCTAAATGCAACCTGGGTGTTGATAGGCAGTGCTGCCTCTCTAATTTTGGAGTTTCTGCCAGATGCGTCACCCACCTTAGCAGCTGCTGGTGGTGCCCTTGACATTGACACTGAGAGAATCAAGTCTATGTGCTCCATCTCCTCCGTGTTGTCAAACAAGGATACAAGGCAGTTTCATGTCTCTCTCTCATCTGTTCTGGGTATGCGTTTATGTATTGGGTGATCTGTTTCATTGTAGTATGGTGCTTCTATCATTAGTAAACTGGAGTCTCACATAGCTTATTCCTGCCTCCGCTTTGGCCACAATAACATCTCCACCCCTACATATGATATTATGCCCGTCTCTTTCTATGTCTCTGGTGTTTGCTTCGTTCAACAATCATTACTTCAGTGAATTTCCTCTTCTCTTTTGTCATGTAATTCCCTCCTCCCACCAATTCTGCGTATGCCTTGTTTGCTCTTTATTTATTCGAATTTAAGAATTTTGTTATCATTACTGGTTTATGATCCCAATATTAATCCACAAGACTCTTCTTTTCAGTCCAATATATTGTACAATTCAGACACCATGCTGTGTTCAGGTAATAATGTCTGTTGAGTCCTCAGACTTATTGTTTTACCTCCTCATTTTTGTGTAAGACAGTTGAAACAATTACAAAAATATTATTTTTCTCTCCCTTGACCGATATGTTCCAATAATTCCACCTTTCCCGTCATCTAATACTGAGTCTCATAGTTAGATGTTGTTGTTGTTGTTATTGTGGTCTTCAGTCCAGAGACTGGTTTGATGCAGCTCTCCATGCTACTCTCTCCCGTGCAAGCTTCTTCATCTCCCAGTACCAACATCCTTATGAATCTGTTTAGTGTATTCATCACTTGGTCTCCCTCTACGATTTTTACCCTCCACGCTGCCCTCCATTACTAAATTGGTGATCACTTGATGCCTCAGAACATGTCCTACTAACCGATCCCTTCTTCTAGTCAAGTTGTGCCACAAACTCCTCTTCTCCCCAATTCTATTGAATACCTCCTCATTCGTTATGTGATCTCCCCATCTAATTGTCAGCATTCTTCTGTAGCACCACATTTCGAAAGCTTCTATTCTCTTCTTGTCTAAACTATTTATCGGCCATATTTCACTTCCATACATGGCTACACTCCATACAAATACTTTCAGAAATGACTTCCTGACAATTAAATCTATACTCGATGTTAACAAATTTCTCTTCTTCAGAAATTCTTTCCTTGCCATTGCCAGTCTACATTTTATATCCTCTCTACTTTGACCATCATCAGTTATTTTGCTCCCCAAATAGCAAAACTCATTCACTACTTTAAGCGTCTCATTTCCTAATCTAATACCCTCAGCATCACCCGATTTAATTCGACTACATTCCATTATCGTCACATAATTGATCAGTACCTCAATTTTCGAATTTTTCTGTTTTGTAATCATCACTTTCTTAAGCATACAAATATTTTCATATTGAAAGTTTTGTATTTACAAGAAAATTAATTGTGTGACAGCATGGGCTGAAGTAATCAATTTTGTTACCCATCTTTTTGTTTGTAATAATTACAAAACTTGCAACAACATTTGTTGTCCCAGTTAACACATTATTTATACCTCACCAGATAAGTCTTTCCCTTCTTTTTATTTGACATTACTAATTCTTGTGACATCTAAGCTCTGAGAGATGCATTTGTATCCAGTTACCCCACAATGTTGAAACTTAAAACATTGAACACATTGTTTCATAACTATCAATCCTATTTATCATTACCTGATTATTTGTTCTTATGGAGGAAACCACCATAAATGAGACATGAAACTTTATATAATAAATTAATAATGGTCACTTGAAAGTATAATAAAGGAGGAACTAAGTTATTGAGAAACTTAGACCAGGAGAGATGCAGACAAAGTACTCAGTGTAGATGAAACAATACACTGAATACAGTACCAGATTGTTAGTTTTTTGTGACTGCCAGTTTCTGCTTCCCTCAGATTAGTAGTGACAATTCACATCCTTAATGCACAGAAAATTCTTTGAACAACAGGCAGTGAGTTACTCAATTTTGAAGTATTGTAATGAAATGTTGTTGCAGCCTTCAGTCCAAGGGCTGGTTTGATGCAGCTCTCCATGCTACCCCATCCTATGCGAGCCTATTTATCCCCGAATAACTACTGCAACCTACATCTTTCTGTATCTGCTTACTGTATTTCTAATAAAATATATGACCAACTATGAAAAGATAACTATCTCATCATCAAGCTGTGATATGAGGTTTAGAATTTGAAATAATCAAATATTTTTGAGCAATAGCTTTACTGCAATTGTTTAAGAACAATTCCACAGTGAAAAAACAAGCGAATCAATTTTCAGCTTTCTGTCTTCCTTGAATCAAACCTATATGTGAACATGAATTTTTGTGGCATGATGAAGAATGCCATAAGAGGTCCATGACAAAGAATTATGGCAATGAGTCTCAACTGTGCATCACAGTGTGCACTAAGCTTCACAAGAGGACTGCTGTAACATGAGTTGCGCATGTACATCATGCGTGTTGTCTGCCCCTGGTAGCTGAGTGGTCAGCGTGACGAAATGTCATACCTAATGGCCTGGGTTTGATTCCTGGCTGAGTCTGAGATTTTCTCCGCCCAGGGACTGGGTGTTGTGTTGTCCTTATCATCGTCATTTCACCCCCATCGACGCGCAAGTCGCCGAAGTGGCGTCAACTCGAAAGACTTGCACCAGGCGAACGGTTTATCCAACAGAAGGCCCTAGCCACTCAGAATTTCCGTATCAAGCATGTTCTTCTTATTTTTTCCTTTTATTTGTGCAATCTCAGCCAGCTTCTGATACATACTGAATCATTACACATACCTACAGTATTTACATTGGTTGTAAACATGTTTACTTACACCATAATGTGCTCGCATCATTGCCATGATATGTCACTCCAAATGCCAATTCAGCATGGAACATATAACATTCGTGCCGCCTCCAGACAACTTTGCTGCTGTGCGTGCTTACATTACATAAGTAATGTGAAGACGATGATATTCAGTTGCTTAACATTGTTCTCTGAAATTTGTTCATAACTCTACATAGTGACCAGCAAAATAAAATGTACTATGCTACACAAGTCATCTGGCTGTAGATACTTAATGCTATCTGTGTGAAGTCCAGCCAGGTCACTAGTTTTGTTCCCTGTACATAAATCGCCGTAATTACAGTAATTATGAGAATATTACTTGCAATATAGAAGGGACTTAGAGTCGCAGAGAGGTACAATGAAAATGACTGCTTACATTTACACTTTCGGCCAAGAGACCTTCTTCTGAATTACAGTAATTAGGTTTCTTGACGAGCATATTTATAGTCGAGATGTACAAACAGACGTAAACAGCAGTGAATAATTTAACAGAAAAAGTGTCACCTTTTAGTGTACAGTGTTATTATTTACAGCCTTTTCAAATTAAATCCAGAGTCTTTCAGGAGTAATAGCACCTATTTTAGGAGGTAGTAGCATAGACTAATTCAAATAAACATTCTGTATAATATGTTCAAATTTTTATCAGCCACAGGTATAAGTTTTCATTTTGTGTGTTGCTACTCCATTTGCTATAGGTTTATATATTGATTGTCAGTTTGGAGTTGAAGGCCAAGTTGTGAAGTTAAGTTGTGCTTCAGTTTACAAATTGAATTTTTCGACTGTATGAGTGCTTTGTTAGGCAGTGCTAAGTAGCATATTGTTTAAGCATGCCACACATATTTACAAGTGCTAAGTATTAATTTGTCTACAGTTTTTTTTAAATTGAAACACAGGTTTGTATAGAACATGATAGATGATTTCCTCACAGCACGGTTCCAGATTAAAGTGTGTTTACCAAACCGCATGAAACTGGTGCTGTGCCCAGCAGCCATATGTCATCTGAATGTGTAAATGAGTGAAATATGGGTGAAATAGAAGACATAATTCAGTTGGTAGAACATAGTCCTTCAACAATCACACACACAATTTCTACACGTATTGGTGTTCCACAGATGACTTGACATTACGTGTGTGTGCCCTTTCTTCATATCATTTACAGTGTATTCAACACCACAGAGAAGGAGCTGAAGGTAGAAAGCTGGAATGTTGTCATTAGCTAATCGCAAACTGCTGAGTAAGCCCATTAATACTGTTTGTTGACAAAGCCATTTTCACTCATGATGGTGTGAGTAACAGTGGTAACTCACATTATTGATCTGATTAAAATCTGCATGCCATTGAGGAGAACCATTTTCTAGAATGCTTCTCTATAAATATGTGGTGTGGTGTAATAGACAAACAGTTTATTGGCCCTGTTGCATTATTGCATCATATTACAATGCCCCATTTTTTTGTCCTTTTTTGAAAATGAGCTGCTAGCATTATTGGAAGAAGTTCCTTTGGATACAAAGATAGCTATGTTCTTCTGGTATAGCTCCCCTGCATATTCCAGTCATCAGGTGACGTAGCATCTAAACCTAACATTCCCCGGAATATGGATCAACAGAAGTGGCCACTTTTCTTGGCCACACAGGTCCTTCAGACCTTACCTCTTTAGATTTTTGCCTGTGGGGAATCATTGAAAAGCCAAGTCTACAAATAAATAGTAAACATAAGGCACATATAGATCATTCAGAGTATGGATAGTGCTGCCAGGATGACATCAGGAGAGCTACATGTGGTGTTTTCAAGAGAATTCTGTAGCACGTTGAAGTCGGATGTAGATTTTATGAAAATCAACTTTGAACTTAGTAATTTCTCTTTGCGTAACGCCTTTTCTGAGTATTTGGTTGGATTACTTTCTAACGAATGTATCTCTGAAAGCGGTAAAAATTGGACATGTGATATGTGGAATGTTTTATTTAAGCTAGTCAGTACCACAACCTCTTAAAAACTTACTATTCCTTCTGAAACGGCCCGTATAGTAACTTGATCTTTCATAATGTTATTTAATATACTTCATTGTTATAGTTGTTGTTGTTGTTGTTTGCCAATAGTTGCTTTAAGATACAAGGGTTGTTTGAGAAGTTCTCAGAACAGGAAAAAAAAGTACTTTCATCACTGAAACTTTTTTTTTATTTTTCAATGTAGTCTCCTTGTAGATTAATGCACTTGGTCCAACGATGTTCCAGTCCCTTGATCCCATCTCGAAAATGATTTTCCTCCAGGTCTGTAAAATAAATGTCAACAATGGCTATCAATTCTGACAGAGCTATATTAGGTGAATATGGTGGGTGTGGCAACAATTCATACCTTAGTTCATGTAATTTTGCCACGGTGATGGCACATGTGTGCGGGCGTGCATCAAGAGCTGGGACACCCATCTTGCAGATAAATTTTTCATTTGTAATTCTTCAGTTAAAATGTGATACACCCTTTCAGATGACATCTGGCAAGTGTGAGCAGTTTCATACACTTTCAATCGGCGATCCTCCATGACCACTTTGTGTACTTTTGCAATGATTTCTGGAGTAGTGACACATCTTGGCTGACCACTGCACGGATCATCATCTAACCTCTCCCAACCAAATTTAAATTCATTTGTCCACTTGACAACAGTTGAGTATGAAGGAGCAGAGTCCCCCAGTGTATTCTGGAAATTGGCATGAATGTCCTTTGGTTTCATGCTTCCATTTACGAAATACTTAATCACTGCTCAAATCTCGATTTTTTTCCATCTTTGCAAATCCCTATGTGGGAACAACAACAGAGCCATGCCACCACTACAGCTCTCTTCCGAGAGCACTGGCGTGTCACCTGTTTTCAGGCAACAGTCTAACGAATATCACGTGAACAACTCATTGCGCTAGTGCTGACCTCTCGTGGTGATTCCGAGAACTTTTCAAACCACCCTTGTATATAAGCTGTTAACAATTCATAACCTCCTCTTCTGGGATGTACACTTCAACTGCATTTTACATATATCTCTCCAGTACATAATTTGTGATAATTTGGAATAGTTTATTAATGTGCTCAATTTCTCAGTTTCATACCAGCACACACCACTACAGAGTGAAAATTTCATTCTGGAAACATCCCCAGGCTGTGGCTAAGCCATGTCTCTGCAATATCCTTTCTTCCAAGAGTGCTAGTTCTGCAAGTTTTGCAAGAAAGATTCTGTGAAGTTTGGATTGTAGGAGACGGGGTACTGGCGGAATTAAAGATTTGAGGACGGGGCGGGAATCATGCTTGGGTAGCGCGGTCGGTAGAGCAGTTGCCGCAAAAGGCATTCTCAACTCAATATGATTGAAATGGGCCATGCAGTGGCATGAATCTCCATTCAATCCAAGAACTCCTGCACAATTGTTGCAACATCTGGTTGTGCATTGTCATGCATTCATATAAAACCATGACCAGTAAATGGAGCAAAAGGCAAAACATGCTCCAAAAAAATTTCCTCCTTACATCTATGTGTTGCAAGGCTCCCATGCTCTTTAAAGACCAAATCTGTCTTTATAGTGGAGTAGATTCCTGCTAAAAACCACCAGAGAACCACCCTGAGAATGCATCTTGGATGAGAATGTGCAAGGCATTCTCCAGACCCTCTCTTTACCGACTGGTGTGCACAGGCCCTACCAACTCATCAGTAAACAACATTTTCTCCATTGTTGTGCTCTCCACCCACAATATTCTCTTGCGAAACATAGTTGAACTGTGTGA
Organism: Schistocerca piceifrons; assembly: GCF_021461385.2. Classification (NCBI taxonomy): domain Eukaryota; kingdom Metazoa; phylum Arthropoda; class Insecta; order Orthoptera; family Acrididae; genus Schistocerca; species Schistocerca piceifrons. The sequence continues at coordinate 750,367,302 of NC_060141.1, forward strand.
TGCACTGTGGTGAGTTCTTGGCCTGCAGCAGGTCTCATGCATTGAAAATTGGCTTCTTACAGTCTCCTCCGGATTGTTCTCTCACTGAACATTGGCCTCTCAAACTAGGTGGAGTTGATTTTGTACTTCAGTGGCAGTGGTGGGGCACTTGAAGTTGTAAGAAATGGTGTTCTCTTGCCAATGTCACTCTTCTCACGTGTGATCTTGGTTTCATTGCATAGTGTCCAACTTTCCTCTGTCTTCTTATAGTTGTGGAAATTGTTGAAGTGGTAGCTCTCAACACATTTTTAACTAGCTCTCAACACATTTTTAACATAATGCATGCTGCAACCATCTCCTACCAAAGTTACAGTTTTTGCAGCATTTTCAGGGTTTAACAGCATGTGTATTATAGAAAGCCAATTATTATAATCAGAGAAAGATCCAACAATAAAAGGCAAAAGAGACAGAAGACATTATCGTCTCACATGCAGTGATGTCTTTCAGGTTGTGCAGGGAAGAACAGTTAAGTCTATTGCAGTAAACAATTGAAGTTTTATTATTTGCTTGTGAGGCAATGTCAGTAACATCCCCATTGAAAAATATAGGATAAAGTGCTACACTTTTATTAAATAGATAATTACTCATCATTCATCACATGTAACATTTTTTTGTGCCAGGCAGTGTGTCAAGCTTATTTAGTGTAGAATTTTAATTTCTACTATAACTTTAATTTGTTTAATCCTGTTGTTCATTATTATGATAAAATTACATCAATTGCTTTTAAATTACACTGTACAGAAAATCAAATAAAACTACAGTTCATGTACTTTTTACTTAGACACTATATATGCTCTGTGTTATTTTGCTAATTATAGCTTCAGAGTTTAGAAAACATCTGTGTAATTTAAGCTTTCATTTTCTTTGTGGCTGCTTTTTGTTCAAATGAATGACATTATTACCTATCATTTTAGGGACCTATTAAATTAATGTGACTTTTATATAGGTGCCACAATAGCTGGGCTTGGAAAACGGAAGAAACTTGGCAAACTAGGTCCTGTAATGGAGAAAAAGGTTCTTCCTGTAGAAACAGATCCAGCTAGGTTAGTGTCTTATGTTTGTGGTAGTAACATATACAAAGAAGGTGAAGATATCAAACTGAAGGAAGATTCTGAGTATCCAGATTGGCTTTGGAACATACGAACAGGTGTGTACACCAACAACAAAGCTTAGAAACTCTTAGTCTCTATTGCCTGTTACTGCTTTCCCTTGAAATGCATTTTACCCTTTAGCAATAAAATTACATGTACAGATGATGTGGACTACTTTTTGTGTTTCATTAACACTGCATCAAAGTAGACCACTTCTATGTCCTAGTAAACATGTCTTCCCAAGAAACCAGACGCATGGACACTTGTTCATCAGATGTCTCCCATAGCATCTGAAGATGGCCATCGTAATATAAAAAAGCGATTTTTTAAATTTTTGACTCAAATTACATTACAGTTAAACTGCAAGGTGCAAATTATTTTACAGTTTATTGCAACCAAGTGACCGTCTTTTGATGAATTTGCTGCCCAAATTCTGCATGCAATTTCAAGGTAGTTAGCAATATTTTGTTCCAATTTTGTTAACCACAGATTTTTATTATGGTGTGTTGTAGTATAGTTTAAAGAGTCCAGTTGTGTTATTGTCCTGGGTTGCCTTCTCGCTAAAGCCTAAGGCTTGCAGCAGTTTTAATTTCTAAGTAACAAAGTGCAGAACATAATATTAAGTATGTCAGTTTCGTTTCTTTCAAGAAAATTATTTAAAACTCAGTATCACACCAGTTTTTAACAGTGTTTACTGCTTACAAGTTGACATTAGTCTTCGGAAATATTAAAAATATGGCACACCCCCAGGTCTAGGCCCCTCTTTTGGCACTCTTGGTCACCTGTCATGTATATTGATGAAAGAACTTAAAAGAAAAGTACCCACACAAGAAATTATCACCAAAATAGTGAATCATTATATTGAAAATTATTGCTTTAGAACTGCCGAAGCTCAACTGAGTAGAACAGATTTTTCTTACAAAACATGTTCAGCTTTATTATTTGCAAGACATCTTCAATGGCTTGGAGTACATATATATTTGTATGTTTACATTATTTTGCTTTACATTTTGGACATTATATATTGAAGTTATAAACAGTTGTGGCACTTTCTGCATATCTTTGTTGGAGTGGTGTATAAATTTCTATGTACAAAACTTCATAGATGTTGGTCTACCTGTGTTCTTCTTCCTATTTTACAGCTGTTATTCTTCTGCTTTCTGCCACACAAAATTTCATTTTCACAGCACTAGGAAATGAACATTAGTTTATTTGATGTAATATTTTGGATGGTGTTGCCATCTGTTGAATGTTGTTACCAACTGTAGAATGTGCCTGTGTGATATCAGTCACCTATCCCTGTGTGTGTGTTGTTTTAATGTGTTTGTGTGTATAAAAGGGTTTTTTTCATTAAGTTTAATAGAGAATTTGTATTAATATGTGTCTGGTTTGTAACACATTTGTTCTCTGCTACAGCTTTCTGGATATGATACTGTTCCTGCATTGTTATAATGCATTTGCTGCAGTTGTTTGTCCTAATGATTTTTGTGAGGTGTGCAGCACTGCGCATTGCGTATTTGGCTTCCACACTTGTGGATATCCTTCGCTTGCCAGGTTGGCTATACCTCACCTCAGAGTTTGTTTGTCAACAGAAGAGTCACTGTTTACTGCCAAGCCTCCTGCGACTGCCACAGCATTTGGTGGTGCTAACAGTGCTGATAATGTTGTGCGCTGGAACACAGCACTCCAGTCACAGGCACCTATTCATGTCCATGCAGTCACGTGTTCATGTGACACTGTGCATGTAGTCTTCCATGTATGCATACTTAAGTTGCTGCTCCACCCCTGGAAAGCCAGTTACACTCCAGCTGACCATCAGTTGCCATTAGTCGCCATTATGGACTAACATCTACCACAGCTGCTGCCCGCCAAGGTGTCATTTCGTCTTCACCGTGAGCCACATAGCACACTGGAATTCATCAGCCGCTCCCAGTGGCACCGCTTCGCAGAATCTGCATGTGACCACCATGAGCCCTCTGCCCTGTGGGACTGTGTCATTACAGCATTAGTGACTGTCCCTGAGCTCCCAGCTCCATGGGACCATGTCTTTGCTTATCCTTCCTCCTTTTTCCCACTTCGATATTCAGGGACATTCGTCCTCAGAAGCTGTACTTATAATAAACAAATAGTTCTTATTGCAGAGTCTGCCTTTCAGTACTCTCTGCTACATCACTTGGCCAAGGACATGGTGACGAGAGTGTCTCTCAGTGGTTCTTGATGTGTATTAGTGGTTTTTTTGCAGGTTGCATGTGTGGCTTTCAGACTAATGGATTTTTGTTTGTGTGTTAGTTTATCTTGATGGGGCAGCATATTCATGCTTATTGTGTAATGACAGTCTGTGATATTAGATACAATCCACAAATTTTCTTGGTTTGAGATACTGTGTGTTTTGATTTGGTTGTTTAGATTTTGGTAGGTGTTCATTTTGTAAATGGTGCCCAAGTTTCTCGGTAGCTGCATTTTCATGAACCTGTGTCGTGGTAGTTGTTCTATTTTCTGTATAGATTGGGCAGTCCTTTTATGCACTGGTGCATTAGGAATTCTCTACATTGATGCAGGAGGGCTTTGTTGTTTTCTGTTCTCAATAGTTCTGGTTCCAGTTCTCTGGCAGTGTATTTTCGCATAATGTTTGAGTATCATTTTGATTTGTAATGTCTGTCCAATTGTTGGAGCTGTCTTTGACTCATAACTCAGCTCACTCAGATTTTACCTACAATGGCCATGTGTCAGCAAGCTTCCTCCGCATTGGTGCTGAATTTTCAGATATGTGATGGCTAGAAAGAGGACTGGGCCATATACTGTCAACAGTTGGAGATGCAGTTTATAGCCTATGGCATACACAAGGTACACGGTGCCGTGCTCACTTCGTTGCAAGTGTGGTTACTGAAGTCTTTAGTTTACATTGTCAGCTTTTCCCAGACTCACTTCCAGCAGTCAGTAACTGTTTCCTTTCACAGACGGGATGTATTTGTCTTATTGACATCAATTTCTTGTGTTGTGTAGTGGTCTCATACAGTATATTCAAGGACATTGAACTGAGCTTTAGGAAGTTATTCCGTAAGGGTTATTTGATTTTTCTATTTTTGTGAATCAGATGTCAATGGTTGTGCAAAGCATAGTCGGCGATCTTGTTAGCTGTATCTTGCATCCTTATTGTGAAGTTGATGTAACTTCATAGGTTCTTTTTATGCATGGTGTTTTGCGTGTGTTCATTGCTTGTGGAATGCAAGGTTGTGTTACAGTACTTGGCAGCTAATTGATAACTTCTCTGGCACATGTTTGCATGTTGGCTGATTGTACTGTTCTTTCAGTCCAGTTGTTGGGATAGTCTGCATTGGTGGCTGCATTGTGTCTCATGCCTTGGGTGCCGTGCTTCTCTAAGATGGTTGAGCCATATCTTTTGAGGGGCGAAGGGTGTGTTGTATGCAGGGCTGTGCCCAGCATATTCGTCCACCACACTTACAGATATGCTTTGTTGGTCAGGTAGAGCCCCTGCCTAATTTTGGAGGTTGTTTATCAATAGAAGAGTCACTGAGATGTTTATCACCAAGCATCTTGTAGCTGCTGCAGCATCTGGCGAGGCCAGCTGCTCCAGTATGTGGCATGCAGGTCACAGTACATAGTGCTGCAGCCACAGACACCTAGCTGTGTCCATGTGGTCATGCATCCACATGACAGCACACATGTAGTCTTCTGCAGTTCCATACATAAGTTGTGCCCCTTGAGAGCCAGTTATGCTCTGAGCGATCGTCAGCCGCCAAGTGTCTCCATTATGGATCCAATGCCTGCCATTGCTGGTGCCTGCCAAGGTGTCGTCTTGCTGTCGCTATGATCCATGTAAGGCACTACTTCACAGGGTCTGCATGTGACTGCACACTGCCTCATGGGACCATGTCAGTACTGCACATTGCTCCTCATCAGTGGATGCCCCGGTGCCTCGTCATTCCTTATCCTCTCTGCTCCACACCAATTTGACGTTCATGGACATTCGTCCTCGGGGACTGTACTTAGTTCAGTTCATGTTAATAAACAAACAGTTGCTATTGCAAAGTGTTTATTTCAATACTGCCTGCTACACTGCTTGTCCACGATAAAACAGTTTTCACTTATCATTCTTAATTACTGTCTGTGGGGATGACTGGAGGAGATTGTACAGGATGTACATAAAGTCCGGGAACACTCTCAATTATTTATTGTACAAGAACTAACATTGTACAAATATTTGATGTGCATGACACACCAATTTCTTTGGACTCCTTGTAAATGTCTCTTGTACACACTCCACATTCACTTAACTTACACTGGGACATCCGCTTCTCTTTGCTGGGCACAAGCAACCCATTGTAACGAATTTGTTGTGTCAGTAGTAAATGGCCTTCCTTGTTGGTAGCTTATTATCGTACTTGGTTCTAAACATCCATTGAACAGCTGTAGCCGACTTGTTTTTGTCGAACTCCAACACACAGAAAGCTCACTCCGCAACTGAACTCGCCGTGTTTGTGACTAGTGCTGACTATTGGCAAGTTACCAAACTATGCTGTGGCGGTGTACTTGGGGGGGGGGGGGGGGGGGAATTTCAGGGTTTCTCATCAAAATGACGTGTGGTATCTGTACAATGTTTTGTTTTTGTGCAATTAATAATTGAAAGTGTTGAAAGTGTTCCTGGACTTTATGTACATCCTGGATCATTGTGTCCATTGCTCTTGGTTTTCTATAAATGTTAAAAGAATACATAAGATCCAGACTGTACAGCATTACAGCCAGTCACAACAACATGCCTATTTTGTGCTTCATGGCGTGACATCCATTGACTTTTTGGTTTAATCTTGTTTGAAATTTACAAAATCATATAAATACAAAGGGCTCATTTGGAAGTTAGATGTGCAGAGGAACTGAAACTCTTTAACCTTTGCTCATAACTTTCTTTAAAATATTGAGTTATGGGGAATGCCATAGTGATTTTTAAAAGTGATAAATATAGGCAGTTTTATTACGTACATGGGAGGATACGAACTACAGAAAACCCTGTTTTTACTTCCCACATGTTACCTTTTACCACTTTTTACGTTAATTTTTGTCAATCCTAACAGAAGTCCTGTTCTGCCAATATTGTACTGTCAATACAGTACTGTTCTCTGTTTATGAAAACTGCCAACTTTAGTGTTTTAACAAGTGTTGTGTCACAAGTTTTTTTTTGCCATAATGTTGTAGTGGTTACCTACATTTATACTCTGCAGACCATTGTGAGGCACATAGCAGAAGGTACATCCCATTGCTTCAGTTATTACGGTTTTTTCCTGTTCCATTCATGTATGGAGTGTGGGAAATATAATTGTTTGAATGCCTCTGTGCATGCAATAATTATTCTAATCTTATCCTCACAATCCGTATGGGAGTGATATGTATTGAGTTGTAGCATATTCTGAGAGCAATCATTTAAAGCCAGTTCTTGAAACTTTGTTAGTAAACTTTCTCGAGGTAGTTTACCTCTATCTCAAGGAGTCTTCCAGTTCAATTGCTTCAGTATCTCTGTGACGCTCTCCCACAGATTAAACAAACTGTGACCATTCATGCTGTCCTCTGTACAGGTTCAGTATCCCGTGTTAGTCCTACATGGTTTGCGTCCCACACTTGAGCAATATTCTAGAACTGGTCACGAATGATTTGTAAGCAGTCTCCTTTGTAGAGTGCTTTCACTTCCCCCATATTCCGCCAGTAAAGAAATCTACCACCATGACTGAAACTATGTGATCATTCCATTTCATATCCCTACAAAGTGCTACACCCAGGTGTTTGTATGAATTGGCCGATTCCAGCTCTGACTCTTTGATATTATAGCCATAGGATACCACATTTTTTCAGTTTGTTAAGTCAAAATCTTAAATTTCTGAACATTTAAAGCAAGTAGCCAATCTCTGCACCACATTGAAATCATATGAAACTGTCACTGAATATTTATGTAGCTTTTTTCACATAGTACTTCATTATACACTGAAGCACCAAAGAAACTGGTATAGGCATGCATATTTGAATACAGAAATATGTAAACAGACAGGATACGGTTCTGTGGTTGGCAGCGCCTATATGAGACAACAAGTGTCTGGCACAGTTGTTAGATCGGGTACTGCTGCTACAATGGCAGGTTATAAAGATTTAAGTGAGTTTGAACATGGTGTTATAGTCAGTGCACAAGCGATAGGACACAGCATCTCCGATAACGGATGTGATGTGGGATCTGAGTGGGGCCCCAGGGATCAGTGTTGGGGCCACTCCTGTTCCTAATTTATATAAATGATATGCCCTCTAGTATTACGGGTAACTTTAAAATATTTCTGTTTGCTGATGACACTAGCTTGGTAGTAAAGGATGTTGTGTGCAACATTGGCTCAATTTCAAATAGTGCAGTACATGACCTACTTCATGGCTTGTAGAAAATGAACTAATGCTAAATCACAGTAAGACTCAGTTTTTACAGTTTCTAACACACAATTCAACAAAACCTGATGTTTTAATTTCACAGCACGGGTGTATGATTAGTGAAACTGAACAGTTCAAATTCCTAGGTGTTCAGATAGATAGTAAGCTGCCGTGGAAAGCCCATGTTCAGGATCTTGTTCAAAGACTTAATACTGCCATTTTTATTATTCAAACGGTATCAGAAGTGAATGATTGTTCGACATGAAAATTAGTCTACTTTGCTTATGTCATATGGTATTATATTTTGGGGTAACTCTTCCCATTCTAAAAGGATATTTTTGGCTCAGAAATGGGCAGTTTGGGCAATAAGTGGTGTAAGTTCAGGAACCTCTCAATATATATATTCCTTACTGTTATTTCTGGTTAACAATATTAGCTTATTCCCAAAAATAAGCAGCTTTCACTCGGTTAATATTTGGCAGAAATCAAACCTGCATTTTGGATCAGACTTCCTTAACTCTTGTGCAAAAAGGTGTGCAGTATACTGCTGCATCCCTTTTCAATAAGCTACCACTCAAATTCAAAAATCTTAGCAGAAATCCATGCATTTCCAAATTGGAATTGAAGAGTTTCCTCATGGGTCACTCCTATTCTGTTGAGGAGTTCCTTGAAAATTTAAGCTGATTCTCATTGTATTGTTGATTGCGTTTACTTAAACTTATGAAGTGACTTTTTCGGCTTCATAAACATTTATTTTTTATCTGTTATAACTTTTATGTTGTAATTTCATGTACTGACACATTCCATGGCCTCAGAGATTTGCTCCTCAGTTTGGTCCTAAAAAAGAATATCTTTTTTAATGTTGTTGCATGAACAAGTAGAGTTAATTGCTGTCAGAAGGAAACAAAAACAATAAAATATTTTTTCAAATAGACAAAATTTAAATTACATCAATTTCATATTTTGGGCTATATGACAGAGAAATTAATCCATTTGCACTTGTGTTTTCTCTGCTTTGCTGCATTTTACACTCCTTTTGAGTCAGTCCACTGAAACATGTAAAAAGGGGGTTTTACTGTATTATTGTTATCCAGAATTTCAACACTCACTTTTCATTCTGATACAAATTATTTTAGAATAGTCAACTTACATTACACAAAATTGTTTCTTCATTGGATAAGTCATTAATGTGTGGAAAAGCTGGATTAATGTTAGTTAATCTCTTTGTCTAGGCAAGCCACCTGCTTTAGAGGAATTGGACCCTAACACTAAAGAGTATTGGAGAAGACTGAGGAAAATGGCATTGAGAAGAAATAATCAGTTGCAAAAGATAAAGAAGTTTTAGGTGCATCTGTGTACTGTGCATGGTGAAATAAGTGGTACACCGAAAGTGTAGATAAAGAGCTGTTTTATTTAATAGACTATAACTGTTTGTATTACACATTTTTCAAAATATATGCTGTAAAATGTACATCACTGTGTTCATACTAACTACTATTTTCTAGTTTAACTTCTTCTTTATTTTCTGCAGCACTGCGGCGGTTCCTCCAGGCTGTCATGTATGTCCTTGGATGGATGGGATAGAAACCTGCTAATCCTGTGTAACAGTAGAGATAATAACACTTAAGTGTGATGTCATACTGTCCAGTTTCAAAACAGAGCTTCAAGTTCCAAAATTTTAATTTTTCTTTCAAATAAAAAAATGTTAAACTAAATCAAAATGAGACTGGTACCATTAGTTACTGTAATTTCTCACAATTTATTTACACTATGCATTTGGGGGGTTCCACAAAGGCACGTATGTAGGCCTATGAATTTTGGATAACCTGTGGCACTTTCTGGTAGCAGACGACAAAACATTAATGTAGTAGAAGGCCAAAAGTTTTATAACTCATCTTTTGCAATAAAAGGCACACACTAAACTTTGGTACAAGACTCAAAGTAGTGTTTTGTCTTCTGCTACCAGATAGTGCCACAGGTCACCCAGAAGTTGCACATACAAGACATACATGTCTTAGTAAATGACATAATCCACTTGAGAGAATTTTAACCCTCTAAAACAAATTTGTAACTGGTTACAGGAACGTATACTTTCAATGTTTATTCATGTCACATGTTTGCTTCTAAAGTTTATCATCGCACTTATGCAATCAAGGCCATTCTCAGAAAGAAAAAAAAAATCCGAAGACTAACAAATGAGACATTAAAAGTAGCAGATGAGTTTGCTATGTGCGTAGCAAAATAACTGACGATGCCAACACCGAAAGGATATAAAATGCCGACTAGCTATAGTAAGAATACTGTTGCTGGAAAAAAAATGAATTTGTTAACAACTAATTTTGGTTTAAGTGTTAGGACGTTTTTTTCTGAAGGTATTTGTCTGAAGTGTAGTCTTGTATGGAAATAGAATGTGGATGATAGGCAGTTCAGATAAGAACACAATAGAAGCTTTTGTAACATGTTGATATAAAAGCATACTGAAGATTAAGTAGATATTGCAAATGTGGAGGCACTGAATCGAACTGGGGAAAAAAATGAAATTTGTGCCACAACGTCACTGAAAGATGAAAAGATGAGATTGGTTGATAGGATAGGACACATTGTGAAATATAAGTCTGAAGAGAAAGTAAGTGTGTGTGTGTGTGTGTGTATGGGGGGGGGGGGGGGGGGGGGGGGGAGGGGTTCCAAGGATTTAATGCAGTAAGCAAGTTCAAATGGATGAACATTGCAGTAGTTGTGCAAAGATAAAGAGGCTTGTATAAGACAGACTTATCATGGAGAGCTGCATCAAACCACAACCATCTTAACTATTTATTGGGTATAAGATTTAGGATTAATACAACCACTTATTGATGTACAAGCAGATGTCTGTATATGTGCAGATTGGTGTGTGTGTGTGTGAGAGTGAGAGAGAGAGAGAATACCTGTCCTTTTTCCCTCTAAGGTAAGTCTTTGCACTCCCGGGATTGGAATGACTCCTTACCCTCTCCCTTAAAACCCACATCCTTTTGTCTTTCCCTCTCCTTCCCTCTTTCCTGATGAAGCAATCATAGGTTGCGAAAGCTTGAATTTTGTGTGTGTGTGTTTGTGTGTCTATCAACATACCAACACTTTCGTTTGGTAAGTTACATCATCTTTGTTTTTAGATATATTTTTCCCACGTGGAATGTTTCCCTCTATTATATTCAATATGAACAAAAATGGACTTGTTCCACTATTGAAATAAGCCCTTCATATAATGGCACACAATTCATGGATTGATTAAATATCAGGTAGCCAAGTGGGGTTTGTATAGTTACACTTGAAACTGCTACTTAAAAAAGTTACAGTCTGGACAAAACTGTTAACACCAAAAGAAATATTTAGTGTCTTTCATCCTTGTGAATTGAAGGATGAACTAATAATATTAGGCGAAAAATGAAAGGGTAACTGGAATATTAGTAGACCTATTGTGCTTATGAAATCACTGAGCAGGGCAGGACAGACACAAGCTAATAAAAGACTACAGCAGAACCAATGAAATGAAAGTTGTACTTGCTATATATTCAAATATTCTAAATATTGGTGTTTTCAAGTCTTTGAATCGTGTACCATAATATTAAACTAAAAACATTCACACACAAGCTAATAGTTCTCACACTTCCTGACAGCGGTCTGTACAGTATCTAAGTTTCATTAGGCAGTTATTAGCACGTCTGTAAGGCTATGCAGTCTTCACTGGAGACACATTACTTGTGTCGGCTTCAGTATTTTCTCCCTGATGCTGTTGATATATCCAGTTTTGAATTATTTCCAATAGTACAGTTCCCAATGAGATGGCTATTGACAACTTCCTTCTTACACCCTTCAGTGATTTGGTTATAGGGAAAGCCCTAATTTACATCCTAAAATTAAAGGGACCAATTAAGGTGTATTCCAATGCCCAATTCTGAAGTTCACGCCATGTAAATGAAAACTTTACAAAAAAAACTAGTACATGTATTCCCCGACAGTACTGTCGTCACTTTAGATACTACAATCTTCCAATAGCTGAATGAAATAATTCAGTTTTGTGAGTGCGGAGCATGACAAACTGTCCTGTAAAAACTACATAGAACAGCTAGTTCAGAACTCCACACATAACAGAAACAAATTACAGTGGAATATCGTCCCTCATTACTGCATTTTTCTGCATAAAACATCAATTTTTGGAACTCCCAGTCCCAATGCCATTAAACGCTTGTTACACTGACTAATCACTTCATTCTTTCTCACCACATAGCCCTTTCAAAATTTGGTAGTATCGGTTATGTTTGGTCACTGCAACTATTTCCGCAGACAGTAACGAGATCTGTGAATACAATGCTCGCAGCTGCATGTTGGGGAAATTTGCAGGGAGACAGTGCTCTTCAAAGCCGGAAACTTTGCAAGTCACACAGATCATTTTCTAAAATTTAAATGGATTGATAAAAAAGTATACTCACCTAGCGGCGGCAAAAGAACACACACACAAGAACATTTAACTTTTACAAGCTTTCGGAGCCAATGGCTTCTTCTTCTGGCAGAACAGTTGGACGGGAAGGGAGAGAAGTGAAGAAAAATGACTGACGAGGTTTAGAAAAAGGGGTACAGTTCAGAAAAGTCACTCAGAATCCAGGGTCAGGGGAGACTTACCAGGTGGAGTGAGAAGGAAAGACTGATTGTCGAGGATTGAACCTGATGAGATTTGAAAACCTAAGAGCTTAGTGGTGGAAGGCAGGGTAGTATGCAAGACTGAGATTAGTACTAAAATATTGTGCACAAGTTAATAAGAGTAAAAGCGAAGTGCAATGTATTTAACAGAGGTGGGAGGGGTGACGGCGAAATATACACAGGTCAGGAAGTGACAAATGTAGGAAACTAAAATGGTGTGAAGACAGGAGTAGTTACTGTGAATAAATGCAGAAACAGAAGGAATTCATGTAAATTAAGGCCAAAAACATGTTGTAGTGCTAGTTCCCAGCTGCAGAATTCTGAGAAACTGGTGACCAGGGCAAGAATTCAGATGCTGAATGTGGTGAAACAGGCACCGAGGTCATGATTGTCATGTTGTAGAGCATACTCTGCAACAGGATATTGTGTGTTGGTGGTATACATCTTCTGACTATGTTCATTCATCCTGAGTGATAACAGGGTGGTAGTCATGCCGATGTAAAAGGCCGAACACTATTTACATAACAGCTGGTATACGACATGTAAAATGACGCATCTAGTTCCACAGTTATTTCACTCTTGAAGCCCAAATATATAAACTAGAAATGTACAGACTTGCTAGTACGGCAGGATGCAAACCCCTCACTGTGACTACGTAAGGGCCACAACTTAATTAAAAAATTAGAAAAATGATGCTCCATTGCTTCCATGATTGCTTCACTCTAAACTGTCAGTCCTTGAGTGATTCCTATTTTGTTAATGTTTATTGCTGAAAAAATTTGATGATATATATAAGATGACCAAAAATGTTAACATATTTTATTGTACTACCTACCAATAATGTACAATTGTTTCTACTGACCCAACAACAGAAATACAATAGATTTGAAACTTAATGGCAGATTAAAACTGTGTGCCCGACCGAGACTCGAACTCGGGACCTTCGCCTTTCGCGGGCAAGTGCTCTAGCATCTGAGCTAGCGAAGCACGACTCACGCCTGGTCCTCACAGCTTTACTTCTGCCAGTCGTGCTTCGGTAGCTCAGATGGTAGAGCACTTGCCCGCGAAAGGCAAAGGTCCCGAGTTCGAGTCTCGGTCGGGCACACAGATTTAATCTGCCAGTAAGTTTCATATCAGCGCACACTCCGCTGCAGAGTGAAACTCTCATTCCACAATAGATTTGTTTCATTGAATTTAGTTCACAGCGTCCCATTGTTTAGCACATTGATTAGTTCCAGCTGCACTGCTTCTAGTGCATTTTCAGGGAGGGAACGAAAGATTTGGAAAAAAAAAGAAAGAAAAAAATCACAAGAACAAATGATAAGGGGCAGGCCATCATGATATCAACTGCAGGCCGCATGTGTCCCGCAGTTTGTGCATACCTGCTACAAACAAATCTGTGGTATTGCCATTTTTTGCCAACACGTTTGTGGGGCATCTGAAGGAATCCTTCCTATCCAATCAATACCTAAAACATTATTGTCTGGTTCAGATTCATTGATGACAGTGTCATGATTTGGACAGGGCCAACCTTTGCTCTTTCTTCCATAACCTCAACACCTGCTCCCAAATACACTTCATCTGGTGCCTGCCGAACAATAAGTTACCTCCCTATATGTTGATCTCTACCTCACAAGTGGCCCCATAAATATTTCTGTTCATATCAACTGCCAAACATCGCCATATACCTCCGTTTTGACAGCTGTCACCCATTTTCATGTCAAACAGTAACTTCCTTATGGCCTCAACAACCAGGGCCTTTCCTGACGGACAATGTCCGAGTCAGCTTATCTATAAACAGATGTCCCATGCCATCTCCTCCTTTGATACCTGTTAGCCATTCACCAACCAACACACCCTCACCTTGAAAAGTTTCACCAGGGCTTCGACTACCTCTCATTGTGCCCTGAGATGAGGGCTATCCTACCCAAAATCCTAACCACGTCACTAAAAGTAGTGTTCAGCTGTCCACCCAAGCTACAGAATATCCTTGTCTATCACTATTCCAATCCTGCTGCCAACCTGCACTCTTCAGGTCATTCCCTTATGGCCAACATGGACTGCAGCCCAGTCACAGACATTTACTTCTCTATAAAAGGCAGGGCCACATACAGAAGCAGCCATGTTACATATCAACTATGCTGCAATTACTACACAGAATTCTGGGTGGGCATGACAAGTAGTCAACTGTGTACACGCATGAATGGCCTTTGGCAAACTGCAAATGTGACCATCCAGTTGTGAACATACTGCACACCACAACAGAAATGACTTCCATTGTTGCTACACTACATGACCCATTAAGATACTCCCTTCCAGCACTAGTTTATCTTAACTACACAGCAAATGGAAATTGTCTCCACAACACACTCTGTGCTCTCACAATAACCCAGGGCTAATCTTCTGCTAAGCTATTTCCTATTGCCTAACCTTTCTTTTTTCCTTTTCCTTTCTCTCCTCTGTCCACATCACTTCTTCCCCATCCAGATTGTGTACTGCCTGCCCCCCACTCTCTTTCTGATGCACCACATATCAGTCAGCTATAGATGAGTGACCGTATTTGCTTTCTTTTTTTGTACAAAACCAAGAAAGGCATTATCTTAAATGTTTTGCACTATCAGGACAGAAACATTTATTCACCATGGATAACTATAATAAATAAAACAAATACATAACACAAGCAACCACACATCACGCACACGACCGCCATCTCCTGGAGATGGCAGTAATGTGAGCGTGAGGTGTGCTTGCTTTTTTTTTGTGTGTGTGTGTGTGTGTGTGTGTGTGTGTGTGTGTGTGTATCCTTTCCTGGAGAAGGTTTTGGCTGAAAGCTAGTGTAAGTGTCTTTTTGTTGTGTCAATCTGCAGCTCAGTGTGGCATCTTTAGAGTGAGTAGCGCTCTACCGTTTCCTTATATTGTTGATTTTACAACCTGGAGTTTCCATTGTTTGAAATATGTTAACACAAGATAACTTTAGAGCTTATAAACTAACTTGATAGAAATAAGAAAGATAATATGCTGAATAATCAACAGGCATTTTGATTTCTTAAATCAACTCAACAGAAAAGGATTTAAACAACATACCCAGAAGCTCTGCCACAGGTGTTGAGACATCTGCTCCATTCCCAATCCAATACTTGATTCTCTCAAAATTTAAGGACACAAGTTTCTCATTTAATTGATTTGGCATAGGATCGTAACTCCCCACTTGCTCAATGACTGGATCATACTGCTCCCTGTGCCTCTGGAAAAAGAACATAAATGTAGTGCTTTACAGGAATAAAAATTGCAGGAGCTATTGATAAATCACAAAAGCAACAAAAGAAAGAGATAAAAGAGAAACATATCAGAAAGAGAAGAATCTTCAGGGTGCTTTCAGATAAACTAATATACAGCAGTATACAAACTACTGTTGTTGTTGTTGTTGTTGTTGTCTTCAGTCCTGAGACTGGTTTGATGCAGCTCTCCATGCTACTCTATCCTGTGCAAGCTTCTTCATCTCCCAGTACTTACTGCAACCTACATCCTTCTGAATCTGCTTAGTGTATTCATCTCTAGGTCTCCCTCTACGATTTTTACCCTCCACGCTGCCCTCCAATGCTAAATTTGTGATCCCTTGATGCCTCAGAACATGTCCTACCAATCGGTGCCTTCTTCTTGTCAAGTTGTGCCACAAACTCCTCTTCTCCCCAATTCTATTCAATACCTCCTCATTGGTTATGTGATCTACCCATCTAATCTTCAGCATTCTTCTGTAGCACCACATTTCAAAAGCTTCTATTCTCTTCTTGTCCAAAGTATTTATCGTCCATATTTCACTCCCATACATGGCTACACTCCATACAAATACTTTCAGAAACGACTTCCTGACATTTAAATCTATACTCGATGTTAAGAAATTTCTCCTCTTCAGAAACGCTTTCCTTGCCATTGCCAGTCTACATTTTATATCCTCTCTACTTCGACCATCATCAGTTATTTTGCTCCCCAAATAGCAAAACTCCTTTACTACTTTAAGTGTCTCATTTCCTAATCTAATTCCCTCAGCATCACCCGACTTAATTTGACTACATTCCATTATCCTCGTTTTGCTTTTGTTGATGTTCATCTTATATCCTCCTTTCAAGACACTGTCCATTACGTTCAACTGCTCTTCTAAATCCTTTGCTGTCTCTGACAGAATTACAATGTCATCGGCGAACCTCAACGTTTTTATTTCTTCTCCATGTACTTTAATACCTACTCCAAATTTTTCTTTTGCTTCCTTTACTGCTTGCTCAATATACAGATTGAATAACATCGGGGACAGGCTACAACCCTGTCTCACTCCCATCCCAACCGCTGCTTCCCTTTCATGCCCCTCAACTCTTATAACTGCCACCTGCTTTCTGTACAAACTGAAAATAGCCTTTCGCTCCCTGTATTTTACCCCTGCCACCTTCAGAATTTGAAAGAGAGTATTCCAGTCAACATTGTCAAAAGCTTTCTCTAAGTCTACAAATGCTAGAAATGTAGGTTTGCCTTTCCTCAATCTATTTTCTAAGATAAGTCGTAGGGTCAGTATTGCCTCACGTGTTCCAACATTTCTGCGGAATCCAAACTGATCTTCGCCGATGTCGGCTTCTACCAGTTTTTCCATTCGCTTGTAAAGAATTCGCATTAGTATTTTGCAGCTGTGACTTATTAAACTGATAGTTCGGTAATTTTCACATCTGTCAACACCTGCTTTCTTTGGGATTGGAATTATTATATTCTTCTTGAAGTCTGAGGGTATTTCGCCTGTCTCATACATCTTGGTCACCAGATGGTAGAGTTTTGTCAGGACTGGCTCTTCCAAGGCCGTCAGTAGTTCCAATGGAATGTTGTCTACTCCCAGGGCCTTGTTTCGACTCAGGCCTTTCAGTGCTCTGTCAAACTCTTCACGCAGTATCATATCTCCCATTTCATCTTCATCTACATCCTCTTCCATTTCCATAATATTGTCCTCAAGTACACCGCCCTTGTATAGACCCTCTATATACTCCTTCCACCTTTCTGCTTTCCCTTCTTTGCTCAGAACTGGGTTTCCATCTGAGCTCTTGATATTCATGCAAATGGCTCTCTCTTCTCCAAAGGTCTCTTTAATTTTCCTGTAGGCAGTATGTATCTTACCCCTAGTGAGATAAGCCTCTACATCCTTACATTTGTCTCCTAGCCATCCCTGCTTAGCCATTTTGCACTTCCTGTCGATCTCATTTTTGAGACGTTTGTATTCCCTTTTGCCTGGTTCATTTATTGCGTTTTTATATTTTCTCCTTTCATCAATTAAATTCAATATTTCTTCTGTTACTTAAGGATTTCTACTAGCCCTCGTCTTTTTACCTACTTGATCCTCTGCTGCCTTCACTACTTCATCCCTCAGAGCTACCCATTCTTCTTCTACTGTATTTCTTTCCCCCATTCCTGTCAATTGTTCCTTTATGCTCTCCCTGAAACTCTGTACAACCTCTGGTTTAGTCAGTTTATCCAGGTCCCATCTCCTTAAATTCCCACCTTTTTGCAGTTTCTTCAGTTTTAATCTGCAGTTCAAAACCAATAGATTGTGATCAGAGTCCACATCTGCCCCTGGAAATGTCTTACAATTTAAAACCTGGTTTCTAAATCTCTGTCTTACTGTTATATAATCTGATACCTTCTAGTATCTCCGGGATTCTTCCATGTATACAACCTTCTTTTATGATTCTTGAACCAAGTGTTAGCTATGATTAAGTTATGCTCTGTGCAAAATTCTACCAGATGGCTTCCTCTTTCATTTCTCTCCCCCAATCCATATTCACCCACTATGTTTCCTTCTCTCCCTTTTCCTATTCTCGAACTCCAGTCACCCATGACTACTAAATTTTCATCTCCCTCCACTACCTGAATAATTTCTTTTATCTCATCATACATTTCATCAATTTCTTCATCGTCTGCAGAGCTAGTTGACATATAAACTTGTACTACTGTAGTAGGCATGGGCTTCGTGTCTTATCCTGGCCACAATAATGCATTCACTATACTGTTTGTAGTAGCTTACCCGCACTCCTATTTTTTTTATTCATTATTAAACCTACTCCTGCATTAACCCTATTTGATTTTGTATTTATAACCCTGTATTCACCTGACCAAAAGTCTTGTTTCTCCATACAAACTATACAGCAGTATACAAACTGGCAGATGAATTACTGCCAGGTCCATCATCATCTGAGGATATTGTAACTTCAAGAGCACTATACAAAGGAGTAGCAATTTTATCAATGTATATAACAACACCTAAAACATCACAGCAGTTTAGTGCACAGGACCAAGTAAATACAGGGCTTCTGTGGCTAAAATCCTTGCCCAGTATCAGTTAGCATTGTCTTTAGGCTCGGCTACATGCAAGCAGCAATCTGGAGGGGGTGGGGAAGGGAAAGGGATAGTAGTGGTGGGGAGAGAGACGAACACTGTCTGGGAGTGTGCAGGGACTAGACTGTCAACAAGTGCAGTGTCAGGAGGTTGTGGGGCAAGGAGGTGGGGAAAAAAGGAAGCACAGGGGAAGATGGGTGGTTGCATTGGCAGAGGGCTGCAAATAAACAGGGTGGGAGATGAGAATGGGGAGTATATGATACGACAGAGGGAGTGGAAACTGTTTGGTGAAGGGTGTGGGGACAGTATGTTATCATAGGTTGAGGCCAGAATAATTATGGGAGTGGAGAATGTGTTGTAGGGATAACTCACATCTGTGCAGTTCAGAAAAGCTGGCAGTGGAGGGAAGGATCCAGACGGCTTGGGTAGTGAAGCAGCCATTGAAATCAAGTGTGTAATATTCAGCTGCATGTTATGCTACAGGGTGGCCTACTCTGCTCTTGGTCACTGTTTGGCAGTGGCTGTTCATTGTGATAGACAGCTGGTTGGTAGTCATACCAATATAAAAAGCTGTGCAATGATTGCAGCAGAGCTGGTAAATGACATGGCTGCTTTCACAGGTGGCCCAGCCCCTGAGGGGGTAGGACACCCTGTGACAAGACAGGAATAGGAAGTGCTGGGTGGGTGGGTGGATTGGGCAGCTTTTGCACCTGGGTCATCCACAGGGATATGATCCTTGTGGCAAGGGGTTGGAATTAGGAGCAAAATAGGGATGGACTAGGATGTTGTGGAGGTAGGAAGTATCTTGGGTAGGGTGTCACTCATTTCAGTGCATGATGATAGGCAATCAAAGCCCTGACAAAGGATATGGTTCAGTTGATCCAGTCCACAGTGTTTTTTTTTTTTTTTTTTTTTTTAACGTTTTGGGGGTGGTGAGGAGATTGCGAGTGTGAGGGGAAATGGCACAGAAGATCTTTTTGTGGAATAGTACCTGTCTGTGAAGGCCTTGGTGAGACCCTTACCATACTGGACAAGGGAGTTCTTGTCACTGCTGAAAAGCCTTTCCCATGTGACTCAGGCTGTATGGGAGGGATTTTTTGGTGTGGAAGGGATGAAGCTGTTGAACTTCACGTATTGTTGGTTGCTGGTGAATTTAATGTGGACACAAGTGTGGATGGAGCCATCAGAGAGGAGGAGGTCCCAGGAAGATGGTACACTGGGTTGAGGAGGACCATGTGAAGTGGATTGGGGAGTAGGTGTTGAGGTTGTGAAGGAATAAAGATAGGGTGTCTTGGCCCTGGGTCCATATCATGAAGATATCATCAATGAACCTGAACCAGACTCAGAGTTTGGTGTTTTGCTAGGCTAGGAAGGTCTCATCTAGATGCCCCATAAAAAGATTGGCATAGGAGGGTGCCATGCAGGTGACCATGGCTGTTCCATGGATTTGTTTATATACCTTCTTCGTACATCTTACTGATTTCATCCTAACCCACAACTACTTCTCATTTGAAGGGAAGGTATATAAACAAATCCATGTCGCAGCCATGGGTACCCGCATGGCTCCATCGTATGCCAATCTTTTTATAGGTCATCTAGAGGAGACCTTCCTTGTCTCTCAAAACACCAAACCCCTAGTCTGGTTCAAGTTCATTGATGATATCATCATGATCTGGAGGACGGTGGTTCTGAACCATGTATGGCCATCCTGATTTAGGCTTTCCGTGATTTCCCAAAATCACTTCAGGCGAATGCCAGGATGGTTCCTCTGAAAGGGCACGGCCGATTTCCTTCCCTAATCCGATGGGACCAATGACCTCGCTGTTTGGTCCCTCCCCCAAACCAACCAACCAACCATGATCTGGACCCAGGGGCAGGACACCCTATCTTCGTTTCCTTCACAACCTCTCTCCTGTCCGCTTCATGTGGTCCTACTCAACCCAACGTGCCACCTTCCTTAATGTTGACCTCCTCCTCTCTGAGGGCTCCATCCACACCTCTGTCCACATTAAATCCACCAATCACCAACAGTACCTCCATTTTCACACCAAAAAATCCCCCCCATAGAACCTGGCTTCTCCAGGATGGCATATCTTCCTTGCTCAGTATGGTGAGGGTCTCACCAAGGCCTTCACAAACAGGCACTATCCCCCAGAACCTAGTCTGTAACAGAGCTCCAGTGCCATTCCCCCCACACCTCCAATCCTCCCACCACCCTCAGGAACCAGCCACAAAGCAGTGCCCCTTCGTCACCCAATAGCACCCCGGACTGGAACAACTGAACCACATCCTTCACCAGGGCTTTGATTATCTATCTTTGTGCCCTGGAATAAGTGACATCCTACCATAGATACTTCCCACCCCTCCTAAAGTGATTTGCCATCACCCATCTAATCTCCACAAATCCTAGTCCACACTTGATTTCAACAGTACTTCACTACTCGAGGCATACGGAACCTCCCCTCCACCACCAGCTTTTCTGAACTGCCCACATGGGAATTATCCATACAACATATTCTCCACCACCTTCATTAACCCAGTCTCAACCTATGGTAACATACTGTCCCTACATCCTCCACCCAACAGTTTCCACCCTCTCTGTCCTACCATCTTCTCCCCATTCTCATCTCCCACCCTGTTTATTTGCAGTCCTCTGCCAATGCATCCGCCCATAAAAATCTTTCCTGATTCCTCTCCTTTATTGTTCCTTTTTTTTCCCCACCTCCCTGCCCCACAACCACCAGATTCTGCGCCTGTTGGCAGCCCTGCACACTTCACCAGGCAATGTTCATCCCTCCCCCCTCCCGTACACTACTACCCCTATTCCTTCCCCTCCAGATTGCTGCTTGTATCCCATGTGATGTTACATTGCGGCCCAAGGATCTGGAGCACTAAGTAGCAGTCTGCCTTTTCCTATATTGTTGATATTCCTACCTGGAGTTTCCATTGTTTGATTAACTATACAACCAATGGTTAACTTCATTCCTTCCCTTATTTTTACTCCACCCAGGACTTAACAGTATCATAAGCACACAAAAAGGCATTAAATTACGAAATGCTGTAACTACCTCATTACTACTGGTTTCTTTCACAATATAAATCTTTCTATCCCTGCAGTGTCTCTTGCATACACAACAGTAAAATTAGGTGATTCTATCTACCCAAGCTGAATAACTTTGTAAAATATAAAAATTTTCTACAACAGCATTCCAGCTTCCATCTGATATAACTTACTCTTCCCCAACAACAGCCATTCATTTTCCCACTGACAAACTGTGAAATGTCTTTAAAAAAAACTGGGTAATTACTTGATTATCTTGCTCAAAAGTCCACCATACAATCTTTCTGACTTATCCATTGGCTTTTTATTACAGAATTTTCAAATTATTTCACTTACTTTTGTGTTTGCAACAGCTATAAGTTCAGTTGTGTTAAAGTAGCTGAAATAAGCAAAATATTCTATCATATATGGCGATACTGTCATCAAAAAGCATTTAATATACATTTCTTGTTATAACAGTGTACACGTTAATTTACTTTCAATAATATCTGCACAGCTTTTTTTTTCCTTGTGAATTGACACAAAACATGCACAATGCTTTCTTGTTAGAGGTAAGCTATTACTTAGTTTCAGTACCTGCCATTTCATGAAGAATTTTTATGTATTAAAATTTCTGTAAATATCATTATGTTTAAGTTAGAGACAGTGTTGTAGTTACAAGAATGATAAAAATAATTCATAGAAGTAAACCCACAACTCAAGCAACTTTATTAAAAGTAAATTTGTATTTGGAGCAAGAAATTGCAAATTCAAAGAAAATAGTAATGAGATGATATGATCAAATATTGATTGAAAAACAGAAGAAAAATTAAAAATAAAAAGGAGTAAAAGAGAAAGGGAATGAATTAAAGCATATGAAAAATGGAAGTAAACTCCAGAACAAAGAGAATACTTGTGTAAATGATTACAGTGAATCAGAAGCAAGATCTATTGACAACTGCTTTCTATTAAGAACTTCTGGGGTTTGAGGAGGTTGGTGTGATTGCCAAGTTGTGGTTATCAACAAAAGCATGCAGTATCCAGTCATATAGGATGTTAGAATGTGAAATGGACTTTCAAGATTCCATTTGGTGAAGCCTTACTGCACAGAGGATAGATAGTTGTATTGTGTGCCAAGCATATATTCACTCCTTTGCATGTGCCAAGTACCTGTTCACTCCTTTGCATCTGCTCGTCTTCTGTGGGCAACTAATGGACTTACTACAACACCACCCCATGCATACTGCACCAGTGATCAGACTACCTTGTGCCACTGATAGCACAACAAAGGTGACTGTTTGGAGTGGTGAAGTACCCAGGAGACAAATGGCCTGCTGATGAGTGATGTTTCATCACCATCAGTTATGAATGTCACTTTTGCACTAACTCAAACAATTATTGTCTATGACTGTTATGGTGATGAGGAGAGAGGACACATTCCACCAGTGGCTGGGGGAGAGGCAGTAGGGTCACTTGTAATATAATGGTGTGGGAAGGCATTGGTACATCTCCACATCAGCAGGCTCGTATCACTCAGTGCTATGTCACCGATAGCTAGTATTCTCGTGTATTACATCTTATGGGGCACTATCTTGTATAGTTAGGCTCCTTCAACAATCTAAAATGCTGGCAAGGCTTCCAAAAAATTCCTTTCATGTTATTAATTTTACTGGCAATTAGTGCACTTTTGAACACCAGGACAAGCATTTCAACATGAAAATGTACCTGGTTAGTCAATTAGTTACTTCTTTCACAGATTGTACTTACGACAACCATTATAATGAGGACTTCATCAACAGGACCTTTTTGTGCCAAATATAGACTCATTAAAAGGTAAAGCAGGTCATTTTTCGTTCTACTGTTGCTCTCAAACTCAGATGGATTGACAACAAATTTCATAAGTGAACAAAGGTACTGTGACACTGTGGTTTAACATTCCCAAGTGTTTAAAGAAATACCTGCAAGATGTACTCTTGGATGAAGTCCACATCTAACAGTTATTACTTTCTTTTGTGCAATGATGACTTTTTGCCCAAGTAAGGAGCTACCCCAGAATATTATCCCATAATAAATTAGTGGATGAAAATACAGTCGATACTGTTTATAGAGCCATTGCTTTTAATGATGTATTAGCTATAACAGCAAAAACTAACAGTCCCATCTAAATCCTATGTAAACACTATATTTAAAAGATAGCTTAGTACAACATCACTTATTGTGACTTATCTCATAAGATGAAGTATTTTTATTCCATTTTCGGAGAGATATATCAGCTATAAAGTCCATGGTCATTTTTGTTTGTTATGTATTTGGGGAGTACTGACAACAATGTAATGCTTATTTTCAAACACTTGTTTTCTGAGGATTGATGGTTTCAAATTAGGCATCAAAATGAATACACTGTCAAATACAAACAGTGTACGCACATCTTAAATGCTGAAAGCCAACAACTGATTACCTTAAGTAGGAAAGTCTGCTGTAGTATGCATTACTCTACTGCATTTTAAAGTTTAGTCAACTGGTTAAAAAACTTAACAACACTGTCTGCTCTCTGGTCATAGACTACTAGAAAATTAACTTCCAGTGTGTGTTATTTTTTCAAAGTATAGAAGAAGATAGTGTATTCATTATTGATGTTTTGTGGTTATGTGTGTTAGAATTTTCAATGTGTTAGCTGCAGTATATCAAATTTGTAGAACATTTTAAAGATAAACGTAGGAGATGGTGTACACTTTTGTGTAATTTATATAACAAATTCTGTCTTTTCATTTTGCTACTGTTGACTCATTTTTATAATACAGTAACTGGAATGCTGGTGTGTCATTTGTGACTACTGAACTATACAGCACTTACAGCAAGTTTTAAATGTGCTCAACATTTTATCTCATTCAATATCCAAAACCATGTTCAACATTATTGAACAATTTACATTGTTGCTACTTCATTCTTCACTTATTAAAGGTTTTTGCATTTTACTGGCATTTTATTGCTGTACTTGTTGCATAAACATAAAAGTCCTCTTCAGTCCCTCTGAAGGATTAACACTAAGGCAGACTAAAATTTATAGTCATGAAATACTTATCAAGAAAGAAGGCAGAAGCCCTGTTTGTGTGACTATCAGCTATAACAAGGGTAAACTGTCAGGCCCTTTGACGTCGTAATAACCAGTTTTGACTCTATACAACATTTGTTAATTTACTGAGTTCTATATCCCCAAAATTGGCAATTATTGTTCTCTGTCTTAAAGAATCCAAAACAATGTCAACAAAAAATAAAGATATGTATATAAAGTAGTACTTGCATGCAGGTTTGTAATACATGTATTTCTAGCAATAAATTCTTTTGAACATGTATGTATTTATATGACTGGCATAAGAAAAGTGGGAGGGGGGGGGGGGGGGGACCACGCAGCACCCTAAGTAAGCACAAGAAATGTAAAAAAATTTAAGATCCACATGATTAACCATGTCAGTTACCAAATTTCAGGTTGCTACAACTTAACTTCAGTATAAAGAAAGGTATTTTGTTGTATCAGTCCCAGCTGCAGTAAGAACTACAAGAGAATAAAATTACAGAGGTGCACATTGTGATTTGTTATGTCATTGTTACCTTCATTCATTTCCAACTCAGTTCATTGATTATGACCTGTAGAGTACAAATTTCTGTTGGTAACTGATTTTATTCCAAACAATTCTAGTGACAATCTGCAAGTTTAATAAGTGAGCTATGGAGGGGATAGCTTTCGCTATGCAGAAACAAGATCGATTTTATGAGCAAGAACTGATAAACTTTTCAAACACTGCCATGCTGAAATGCAGGTACAACTTACAAACAGCAAAATCCCAGTGGTAAGTGGACAACTTATGGAGCTGCTGTGTTTGTCATCGAAACTTATCACTTGTCTCCAAGTAGCTGCACAACTAATTTATTAAGTAATGGATTGTGTGCATATACCACCTCAACGGCATCTTGACAGTGCAGCTTTTATTGAGCTTTGGGAACTCCCCCCAACCATTCACATTATAAAGACGCAAATGCACACACTTTGCTATGAGGCTCATCTTACAATATCTTCATCCAGGGCTAAATGTTTGGCAGGCACATACTGCAAGATGCTGCCTGTTTATGCTAAACACCAGGAAAATTATGCATTTCAGTATCACTGAGTGTTAGTTGTGCTCCTGCACTCTCATATACCATACAGAAGAAAATATCCAACAACTTCAATTCCAGTGATCACTTGAACTGGAGGGATGTATACAGTGCTCACTGACATGACAAAAACACAACTAATTTAATGTCAACATATTTATTAAAATTCACACCTTATTTGAAAACTATTTTTTCTCAGAAGTATTTCATATTAGACTCAAGTCTACAAAAAGCTCTGGATTACTCAAGGAATAAAGGTATACTGCAAGACAATCTGCCAGTCACAAACAGCACATTTTGATGTTTTAGCGCATTACAAAGCACACTGCAAAATACTGAAGAAAGTAAACCATAAAAAAAGCAAACTGATTATGAGTAAAAAAATAGTAGCAATAACATCTTCTCAGTTTGCAAGCCGTGGCACTTCGAATAAGACCTCTAGCTTTCGACAGCTGACTCCACCACTCGTAATCAGGTGTTGAAAGCACTGACTGCCAGGGTTGACATGGTGTTCCGCTTATATAAGTGTAATAGCAATGTCTAGGGCCTTCCTGAGAGGGCCAATGTGATGCACGCATGGAAAGCAAGATGGGCAGTCAGAGCTTCCAGGTGTTTTTCCAGCCTTCTTCCACTCTGTGTCCAATACTTAACACCATTAACTCAAACAATTATGGACTAGCCAAATAGCTGGCAACACTTCTAAAACGCCTTTTGGAACACTGTAGACACCATGTAAAGAACTCGGCCAATTTCGTGAAAGTACCTAAGGACATGTGATTACAAAGGGGTAAACTGCTCATGAGTTTTGATGTTATTCCATTGTTCACAGAAGTATCTCTTCAAGATTCTTTGGTGCTCCTTACTCAACATTTCAAGCTGCAAATGGTTAAACCTTTTGAACATGCACTGATGACCACCTACTTCAGGCGCAATGGAGAGCTTTATGAAGTGGCCATGGGATTCCCAATAGCTCCTTGGATCACAAATTTCTACACGGGATGCTATGAGCAACTGAACCTTCAAACCAGTCACCAAAATCCCAGCAACTTCTACTGACAATACTTTCGTGGTGAGAGAGCATGACAGACAGCTGTTGAATGAGTTACTGGTCCATCTAAACAACATCAAAGCACTGCATACATTATGGAAATAGAGTGCAACAGGTGTCTTCCTTCCTTGGATGTTCCAATAAATGAGAATGCTGATGATCCATTCAGCCATACAGTATATACGAAGAAGATCCACACAGACCTGTACCTGGATGCAACAAGCTGCCACCATCCAGTGCAACAGCAGACAACACTAGCCACCTTAGTGTATAGTGTGCACACCATCTGTGATAATGAAAGCCTTCCAGCCCTGAGGGAAGTGTTTGGCAAAAATGGGTACAGTAAAACACAGGATAGTAAGGCATTTGCAAAGAGAAAAGGAGCAGCAATCCAAAAAGTGAAGTAAGAACACAGGCGAATTGCTTTCCTTCCTTACTTGAGACTGCTCTCAGCCAAAATTGAGGGAGTGCTTCATAAATCCAAGATAAAAACCATCTTCCAATCACCACCGAAGATGGAAGGATACCTTGGCTCTGCAAAATACCAACTAAAACTGAATATACATGGAATACACAATACCTATTGTGAATGTGGCCACCAACACATTCGCCAAATGCAGCACTGTATCTCAAAATGCTGTGAGGAGCACATCAGGTAGGTATAACTAAGACACACAAGGAAATCAGCAGTAGCAAAGCACATCACAAAGGAAGACCACATTTTTGACTTTTAGAACACCAAGGTGCTGTGCTGAGCAACTGGCTTTTGTAACAGCATTATAAAGGAACCCTTAATAAGGATTTGCAAGAACCTGGTCAATAAGGATGCAGGATAGCAACTCAACTCAGAGTAGAATCCCACGCTAATGCCAGTATCATCCTGCATACAAGACACATCTAAAATGCCCAGATTGAGACTCAAGTGCTGCCTCCAGCCCTCTCATTACACTCGCCATCACAGCCTTACACCCTCCCCGCCCACTGCCTGGACAGTACCCTGCCACTCACAGCCAGGTTGGGAGGTGTGCCGCTAGTACAGATATCGTGATATCCATAATAACTCACCAATTCACCAGAAGATTATGCGTATGGTGCTGTTCGAAACATTGCGGAACTTAACATTGCCACACAGCTGGAACTCTATAGCTTTTCATGAATTTTATACACTCCTGGAAATTGAAATAAGAACACCGTGAATTCATTGTCCCAGGAAGGGGAAACTTTATTGACACATTCCTGGGGTCAGATACATCACATGATCACACTGACAGAACCACAGGCACATAGACACAGGCAACAGAGCATGCACAATGTCGG
This sequence comes from Schistocerca piceifrons, assembly GCF_021461385.2. Lineage (NCBI taxonomy): Eukaryota > Metazoa > Arthropoda > Insecta > Orthoptera > Acrididae > Schistocerca > Schistocerca piceifrons. The sequence continues at coordinate 750,395,443 of NC_060141.1, forward strand.
CACTAGTACAGTGTATATCCACCTTTCGCAGCAATGCAGGCTGCTATTCTCCCATGGCGACGATCGTAGAGATGCTGGATGTAGTCCTGTAGAACGGCTTGCCATGCCATTTCCACCTGGCGCCTCAGTTGGACCAGCGTTCGTGCTGGACGTGCAGACCGCGTGAGACGACGCTTCATCCAGTCCCAAACATGCTCAATGGGGGACAGATCCGGAGATCTTGCTGGCCAGGGTATTTGACTTACACCTTCTAGAGCACGTTGGGTGGCACGGGATACATGCGGACGTGCATTGTCCTGTTGGAACAGCAAGTTCCCTTGCCGGTCTAGGAATGGTAGAACGATGGGTTCGATGACGGTTTGGATGTACCGTGCACTATTCAGTGTCCCCTCGACGATCACCAGTGGTGTACGGCCAGTGTAGGAGATCGCTCCCCACACCATGATGCCGGGTGTTGGCCCTGTGTGCCTCGGTCGTATGCAGTCCTGATTGTGGCGCTCACCTGCACGGCGCCAAACACGCATACGACCATCATTGGCACCAAGGCAGAAGCGACTCTCATCGCTGAAGACGACACGTCTCCATTCGTCCCTCCATTCACGCCTGTTGCGACACCACTGGAGGCGGGCTGCACGATGTTGGGGCGTGAGCGGAAGACGGCCTAACGGTGTGCGGGACCGTAGCCCAGCTTCATGGAGACGGTTGCGAATGGTCCTCGCCGATACCCCAGGAGCAACAGTGTCCCTAATTTGCTGGGAAGTGGCGGTGCGGTCCCCTACGGCACTCCGTAGGATCCTACGGTCTTGGCGTGCATCCGTGCGTCGCTGCGGTCCGGTTGCAGGTCGACGGGCACGTGCACCTTCCGTCGACCAGTGGCGACAACATCGATGTACTGTGGAGACCTCACGCCCCACGTGTTGAGCAATTCGGCGGTACGTCCACCCGGCCTCCCGCATGCCCACTATACGCCTTCGCTCAAAGTCCGTCAACTGCACATACGGTTCACGTCCACGCTGTCGCGGCATGCTACCAGTGTTAAAGACTGCGATGGAGCTCCGTATACCACGGCAAACTGGCTGACACTGACGGCGGCGGTGCACAAATGCTGCGCAGCTATCGCCATTCGACGGCCAACACCGCGGTTCCTGGTGTGTCCGCTGTGCCGTGCGTGTGATCATTGCTTGTACAGCTCTCTCGCAGTGTCCGGAGCAAGTATGGTGGGTCTGACACACCGGTGTCAATGTGTTCTTTTTTCCATTTCCAGGAGTGTATCTGTTACAGAAAAGATGGTGGTTATAGGGCTCAGTACATTTTTCCTTGTAATATCTAAAACTGGCAATTATAAATAACAATAGTAACATAATATGAACTGCTCACTACGTCATAAGTACTAATGTTCACCACAACATCTTTGAAATTTAAAAAATCTAACAAATGTGGTAAAATATCAGCAAAGTTAACTAATAGTTTTTTAGTTTAATAATACATGACAATGAAATTTTCACTCTGCAACAGAGTGTGCGCTGATACGAAATTTCCTGGCAAATTGAAACTGTGTGCCGAACTGCAACTCTAACTCAGGGCCTTTGCCTTTTGCAGCCAAGTGCTCTAGAGCAAAGCACGTTATATTCAGCTGCATGTTGTGCCACAGGGTGATCTACGTTGCTCTTCAGCCTGGTAGACAGCTGGTTGGTAGTCATACTAATATAAAAAGGTGTGCAATGATTACAAGAGAGCTACTATAAGACTTGGCTGTTTTCACAGGTGGCCCGGCCTCTGATGGGATAGGAAAAGCCTGTGACAGGACAAGAAAAGGAGGTGCTGACTGGGTGGATTGGGCACGTCTTGTACCTGGGTCTTCCCTGTGGCGAGGGATTAGGATTGGGAGGGGGCATAGGCATGGAATAGGACGTGAGGGAGGTTGGGAAGGTGACAGAACACCTCTTTAGGAGGGGTGGGAAATATCTTGGGTAGGATGTCACTCATTTCAGTGCATGATGATAGGCAATCAAAGCCCTGACAAAGGACGTGGTTCAGTTGATCCAGTCCAGGGTGGTACTTTGAATGGTTCTTGGGGGTAATGAGAGGATTGTGGGTGTGAGGGGAAATGGCACAGGAGATCTTTTTGTGGACTAGATCTTGGAAATAGTGCCTGCCCGTGAAGGCCTAAGTGAGACCCTTAGCATACTGAGCAAGGGAGTTCTTGTCGCTACAGAAACACCTTTCCCAGGCAACCAGGCTGTATGGGAGTGATTTTTTGGTGTGAAAGGGATAACAACTGTTGAAATTCAGGTACTATTGGTGGTTGGTAGATTTGATGTAGACAGAAGTGAGGATGGAGCTATCAGAGAGAAGGAGGTCAACATCCAGGATTTTTTTAAAATCTATCTTTTATTCTACATCTTTGAAAGTTTTACAGCTTGTAGATACATCCTTTAGGAACAATATTTTCATTTCTCCACATAATTTCCATCCCTCTTAACTGCCTTAGGCCATCTTGGAACCAATGCCTGTATACCCGCACTGTAAAATTCTGGACCAACCTGTTGGAACCACTGTTTGACAGTGTGCACAAGGGAGTCATCACCTTCAAACCTTGTTCCACGAAGAGAGTCTTTCAGTTTCCCAAAGAGATGATAGTCACATGGAGAGGTGGGTGTCCATCCACGTTTTGGGATCGCTTCCATGGTTTTTTGACTGACATGTGGCTGTGCATTGTCGTGCAACAGCAAAACATCCTGCTTTTGCCGATGTGGTCGAACACGACTCAGTCGAGCTTGAAGTTTCTTCAGTGTTGTCACGTATGCATCAGAATTTATGGTGGTTCCACTTGGCATGATGTCCACAAGCAAGAGTTCTTTGGTATCAAAAAACACCATAGCCATAACTTTTCCAGCAGAGGGTGTGGTTATGAATTTTTTTTCTTGGATGAATTAGCATGATGCCACTCCATTGATTGCCTCTTCATCTCTGGTGAAAAATGATGGAGCCATGTTCCATCACCTGTCACAATTCTTCCAAGAAATTCATCTGCACCATTCTCGTACTGTTCCAAAAGTTCGCTGCATACAGTTTTTCTTGTTTCTTTGTGAGCCACTGTCAACATCCTGGGAGCCCACCTGGCACAAACCTTTTTTAATGCCAACACTTTCAGTATTCTGCAAACACTTCCTTCCCCTATCCCAACGTAGCGTGACAATTCGTTCACTGTGATGCGTCTGTCAGCAGTCACCAATTCATTAACTAACACCGTCTGGAGTGTGTGCAATATGAGGTCTATCGCTGTGAGGAGAATCCTCAATATTGCCGTGCCCGCTTTCATCATGTAACCTGCTTGCCCACTGACTAACTATACTGTGATCGACAGCAGCATCTCCATACACCTTTTTCAACCTCTTGTGGATGTTTCCCACTGTCTCATTTCCACAGCACAGGAATTCTATGACAGTACGTTGCTTCTGACGAACGTCAAGTGTAGCAGCCATCTTGAAGACATACTGTGACAGCGCCACTCACGGGAACAGGTTGAACTAAGTTTGAAAACAAGCGAGAAGGATGTATCTACACACTATAAAACTTTCACACATGCAGAATGAAAACTGTATTTTTGTAAAAATAGTGGGCATTTCTTTTGGAGTGACCCTCGTAATTTGCAAATTTGTGCTGTTGTGTACAGATTGTTTAAAGTCTTATACTCATAAAAATTATTCCATAAATCCAGCAAACATGAACACAACATTTTCAGTCAAGGTATTGCCATTCAGAGAATACTGCAAGTATTTAAAAAAATAAACAGACGAAGGTAAATCTAATTGATATACTGGCCATTAATTGCATGTGCAAGTATCTATAAGAAAAAGAAACAGTGCTGAATTCTAAAATCAATTTCAAAGATATGGCTCAAACATAGCTGGAAATAGTGCAAGACTGTAACTGCAAATTAGAATAAACTAGGTAGGCTGCTTTCTTAGCATCACAAACCAGACATGAAAGGCACAGCTTTCAAGAATAGGCTCCCCCCAACCCCCAACAAAAAGCCTGTAGTAAAAGATTCCAGGAACATCTTAATTTTAAAAATTCCAAATCTGCATTAACCTCACACTTGTGGGAAGAGGGGCATAGCAGAGCAAGTCTTGCTGAAAATCTTGTAATCCTTCATAGAAAAGAAAAAGGCCAGGTTTTGAAATTGTTGGAGGAAGTGGAAATTTTTAGATACAAAAAAGGTAGCATACAGGACACACTGAATAATCAGTTGGACTCATAATATTTTGGCAAACTTTGATAACTTGTACGGTTAACTGTATCATAAGGGAGCAACTCAATTCTCTTAGTCACATTTATATTGTAACACAGTGTCCACATGGTGGTATTTACCTGGGAAATCAGTGCTGCTTCGTGGCTGGTTGGTAGGGCCTACTCTTGCAAGCTGGACCTTCTGTGTCTGGTTTGTGATGGTAAGAAAGTGGCCTGCACAGTTTATTCTAATTTGCACCTAGCGTCTTGCATTATTTCCAACATTAAATACACTTTAGCTGTATCTTCGAAATTGGTTTTAGTGTTCAGCACTATTTCCTTTTCTTATAGATACTTCACATGCATTGAATGGCCAGTAAATTTGTTCGCTCTGTGCACCTGAAGATGTGGCTGTAAGCCATGAAACCAGTAGTGTGACCAATGAAAACTAAGTTTTATCAGCTGTCATCAGTATTTTCATTCATCACGACCTGCAGCAGCTGTGGATGCCCTGCATATAAAACTTTTTGGCACTTAGGAGTTATGAGTTCAGTAGAAGAGATGTGACATGTTGCACAGTATCGAAGATAAATGAGGGCTCATAGCTCTTAAGATATGCATGTTAAGAGTGCATGTTTGCTAGACTTTTTTGCTTCTAATGACTGTTCCTGTCATAGCTTCAAATACTGTCCATTCTTCCTTGGACTCCCTGACTATACAAATATAACCTTACATCATACACTCCTGGAAATGGAAAAAAGAACACATTGACACCGGTGTGTCAGACCCACCATACTTGCTCCGGACACTGCGAGAGGGCTGTACAAGCAATGATCACACGCACGGCACAGCGGACACACCAGGAACCGCGGTGTTGGCCGTCGAATGGCGCTAGCTGCGCAGCATTTGTGCACCGCCGCCGTCAGTGTCAGCCAGTTTGCCGTGGTATACGGAGCTCCATCGCAGTCTTTAACACTGGTAGCATGCCGCGACAGCGTGGACGTGAACCGTATGTGCAGTTGACGGACTTTGAGCGAGGGCGTATAGTGGGCATGCGGGAGGCCGGGTGGACGTACCGCCGAATTGCTCAACACGTGGGGCGTGAGGTCTCCACAGTACATCGATGTTGTCGCCAGTGGTCGGCGGAAGGTGCACGTGCCCGTCGACCTGGGACCGGACCGCAGCGACGCACGGATGCACGCCAAGACCGTAGGATCCTACGCAGTACCGTAGGGGACCGCACCGCCACTTCCCAGCAAATTAGGGACACTGTTGCTCCTGGGGTATCGGCGAGGACCATTCGCAACCGTCTCCATGAAGCTGGGCTACGGTCCCGCACACCGTTAGGCCGTCTTCCGCTCACGCCCCAACATCGTGCAGCCCGCCTCCAGTGGTGTCGCGACAGGCGTGAATGGAGGGACGAATGGAGACGTGTCGTCTTCAGCGATGAGAGTCGCTTCTGCCTTGGTGCCAATGATGGTCGTATGCGTGTTTGGCGCCGTGCAGGTGAGCGCCACAATCAGGACTGCATACGACCGAGGCACACAGGGCCAACACCCGGCATCATGGTGTGGGGAGCGATCTCCTACACTGGCCGTACACCACTGGTGATCGTCGAGGGGACACTGAATAGTGCACGGTACATCCAAACCGTCATCGAACCCATCGTTCTACCATTCCTAGACCGGCAAGGGAACTTGCTGTTCCAACAGGACAATGCACGTCCGCTTGTATCCCGTGCCACCCAACGTGCTCTAGAAGGTGTAAGTCAACTACCCTGGCCAGCAAGATCTCCGGATCTGTCCCCCATTGAGCATGTTTGGGACTGGATGAAGCGTCGTCTCACGCGGTCTGCACGTCCAGCACGAACGCTGGTCCAACTGAGGCGCCAGGTGGAAATGGCATGGCAAGCCGTTCCACAGGACTACATCCAGCATCTCTACGATCGTCTCCATGGGAGAATAGCAGCCTGCATTGCTGCGAAAGGTGGATATACACTGTACTAGTGCCGACATTGTGCATGCTCTGTTGCCTGTGTCTATGTGCCTGTGGTTCTGTCAGTGTGATCATGTGATGTATCTGACCCCAGGAATGTGTCAATAAAGTTTCCCCTTCCTGGGACAATGAATTCACGGTGTTCTTATTTCAATTTCCAGGAGTGTATAAATATCCATATCAAGATATTGTACAAAACTGCTGACTTAGGTACATAACTATATACACTTCAACACTCTGAATTACCTTCTCTACTGTCCCACTGAAGCTGGGCACGAGCCCAAATATCAGTCCTGTAGATTAAAAATAAACACATTGCAGATGATGTCAGCTTAAGTCACAATGACGTTCTCAAGATACAGTGAACTGTTGCCTTCATTTCTGCCATTGTTTATATTCAGCAAGGATTCACCATTATCAAATTTGCATTTTGTATTTTTGTTTTTATAGTATGCTTTACATATTTGAAGACCTTATCACATGGTTCTATGGTACAAATAGTATATCCATCTATTTAGCCAACCCTCCATCTATCTATCCTTCCATCTATGTGTCAATTATCTTTCCTGTCTGGCAGAGAGAACTACACCCAAAAGAAATCTGCTTAGATAGGTAATGAATGAACTGCAGTTGCAGTTAAGTTACTGTTTTTCAACATTACAACATAAGTTACTGTTTTTCAACATTACAACAGTGACAAGGACCAAACTAATTACACCAAAAATGTGATGTACCACTGTGATTGATGATGTACTAATGTCAAAGTCATCTGACATTGCTAGAAGAAAGTCTATCCTTTGGCGGAGCAAATAATTTTGTGTTTCTATCAGATGAAATGCAGAACTGAAAAGATTTAAACAAAACCAGAAGAACTAAATGGAAGAAAGGAATAAAGAGCCAAACCTAAGGTACTGATAGAACAGGAAAATTTCCTAACAACTGTCAAGTATTCTATACCATCAGCAAAGAACAGCTAAGTGGATTTTAAGGAACAGAAGTTTGTCTCATAACTGCTGTCAAACGATCACCTACAACATTCCTCTCCTCTTTCAATAGAACAGACAGCAGGAAGGAAAATACATGATTAATGGAACAGGAAAACGCCACAATAATTGGTACAATGGGAAGTACCCTCTGCCATCCATTTCACAGTGGTTTGTAGAGTACAGCTGTAGAAGGAGACAGGATTAGATATTCCACCGCCACCAGGAATTCACGGAGAATAAGAGTCTACACTTTTCCTGTAATAACTGAAAGGCACATTGCTGTCCTTTCACTACACGAGTGCTGCAATTTATGCTACCTGCTGACCACAACACAGCCACAGAATCAGACATGGTACAATGTGAAATGTCAAGCAACTATGCACAAAATTAACAGACATCCTCCAATGTATCTACATTTATATCCACATTCTTCAAACTACTGTGAAATTCATGATAACTTACGAAACTTTGTTAAGTAGGCTTTTGTGGGATAGGTTTTGTTTTGTTTTACGCCACAAAAACAATGGGAGTCATATGTGCCCAAGTCAAAACTATAGAACACGAAGACAGAGAGGAGTTAAAAAACGACTACACATCAAACCCAATTGATGTAGGAGAAGACAGCTAAAAACAAGGACATGGAGAATGGGCTACAAAAGACACCAAACAGAAATGGAGGTCCAGAACTAAAAAATAAATTGCTTCGCCATATTGCTATGATGGATAAAAAGTAAAACGCAGTCGACAGCCCACGCATCATTTGCTAAAATGGCCGATATCCCAGACGGCAAACCCAAGTGGGGACATAAACGGTTAAAAAATGGGCATTCCGTCAGGAAGTGGCGGACAGCTGCAACTTGGGGACAATGTGTACAAAGTGGTGGGAGTGCCACTTAACAAATGTCAATGGCTAAAATGCAGTGCCCAATATGCAGCCTAGTTGAAATGACCTCCTCCTGGTGGGAGGGCCGAGAGGAGGTCGTCCAAGCTGCTGGGTGAGGGTTAATAATCTGTAGCTTATTCCCATGAAGAGAGGACCAATGGCGATGCCAAGGTGACATCACCTCCTGACAGACAGCAACACAGAGATCATTGAAGGGAATATAGGAACTAGTGGGCTAATGTGGGATAGGTGGCATCTATCTACAAGTATCTGCCAGTTCAGGTTTTATTTAACGTTTCTGTGACTTTCTCCCATTGTCCAAACAAACCTAGCACCGCTTATGCTGCCTTTCTTTGTATACATTCATTCCAAATTCGAGTCATGAAAAATTATCAAGTATTACAGCCAACAATGTGCTGTCTAATGAAATGTAAACCTAGAAAAATGACACCAAGAGTCTCCATTTATCTAATATCTATTTATTTTTAATTGCTTACAACTCAAAAAATTTCACTTCATGGATTCAGTTCATTTAATAGAACTATCTTTTTGACATCAACACATGATCCAACATGGATTCAGTTGTGTGTAACCTAAACTCTGTGCAAGACTTTAGGTGCCCAATTCAGCTCATTTTAAGATTTCCACCCACTGTTGTTCTAAAATAGCAAAATTGTTGACTAAATACAAGCTCTTGGCCTGTTTTTTCAAAAATGGTACAGCTAAAGAGTCCAGAGGAGTGAACCAAAACAAAAAATAAATAAATAAATATCCATACATAGTATAAAAATAAATTTTTTCATTCAACAATATTATGAGAAAGACAGTTACTACTCACCATATAGCAGAGATGCTGAGTCACTGATAGGCACAACAGAAAGACACTCACAATTAAAGCTTTCTGCCATTAAGGCCTTTGTCAACAATAGACACACATACGCACACACATGTGCGCACGCAACTCCCACCTCCCACACGACTCTGTGTGTGTGTGTGTGTGTGTGTGTGTGTGTGTGTGTGTGTGTGTGTGTGTGTGTGTGTGTGTGTGTGTGGGGGGGGGGGGGGGGGGTTTGCATGTGCACGCATATGTGTGTCTACTGTTGAAAAAGGCCTTAATGGTCGAAAGCTAAGCTTTAATTGTGAGAGGTGGTCCCCCCTTATCTGCGACTCAGTATCTCTGTTATACGGTGTGTAGGAACTTTCCTTCTCATAATATTGGTACATTCCATCCTGGATTTTCCATATGTATCTGTTCCACAGCTCCTCCTATGCTACTTGACCTATTTCCACAAAACTTGGTACACATATACTTCACTGTCAATCAACAATCACCATGGAGGTAAGAACCGCTTACCTACCAAACAGGTGGGGATGAAAATGCAATGTAGCCTGTGATGCTGAATTCCCAGACGAACTTTACACATAATTGCAAAGCTTTAACATTTTTCCCCTCACTGACAACCCCTACGAAATGAAGAAAGGAAAAATGTTCATTGCTTACTACTTTTTCGCTGTTACATTATAATTCATTACTTCTTTACTACAAAATGTATCCGTGACATATTTAACAGACAGTATGCACTTATGCCACTGAGTGTAATTACAAAATTATATCTCTGTAAGACATATAATTCAGGAGACATGATGTTATAAACAATTAGATGTGTAAAAAAACTACTGCATCACGCAAGACATTGAAATTTATTTCTTCATTGCTGCTAACTCCATTTGCAACCAATTTTGCAGACAGTATCCACATATGCTGCAGAATGTACCTACAAAATTATATCATTGTATGATACGTAGTTCAGGAGGTATGACATCATAAACATTAAGCAGAAGGCCAGATGCTATATGCTACAGGCATGGGCACACAGCTATAAATAAATACCTGGGCAATGCCAGGTTTCTCCATTAGTAAATGAATAAAAGAGGAAAAACGTATGAGATTTAAAGTTTCAAATAGTCTCAAGGACTCATTAAATTTTATTCCAGATTCTTCTCTTGTCACAAGAGAAACAATTTGGATGGATGATAATCACTTCACTTCCCAAAGGGAACTGGTAATTGCTGTAATATAACAAATTGCAAGTCATTTCTTTGCTGTTCTGAAAAACATTGCACCAGCCACACTGCAGCTCCATTGCAAATGCTGTTCTTGGGCACAGAATGATTTAAGTTCTGTGCATAAGTAGCTGTAAAATGTCTTGACTACTTGCAGGCGATTGGAAGCTGCTACAAATGGGTGTATTATGAGGGCTTCCAAGAGCATGGGCCAAAGATACCAAAGGTACTTCAAGTACTAACCTCTGCTGTGTATAAGACATGCGCCACAGATAAAAAGGTATACTAGTTACTATCCTCTCCTGTGTACAAGACTTGTGGCAGGGATTTCTAAGGTACTCCAACTACTACCCTCTCTTGTGTATATTGTCTCCTCTACTGAAAGCACAGGCCCTATCACTAGTCGTCTATTTGCCTGTCAGTGGTAGGTCTAGAAATACTGAACAAGGGAATTGGAGAGCAGGAAGAACTCAGGGTATTACATCCATCTCCCTAAGCCCAAATTCAAGATGCTTTCTTCCACTGAAACTGAAACAGTCAGCAACGCACAATTCATCTGTTGGGAAGACAGCTTTTGCTCACGTCAGGTGGAGCCAAGCAGAAAAGGGTAGCAGCCCATTAGACATCAGAAGTTCAAATATGAGGAAAATAAAGGTACCCCTCAGGGAAATGGCAGCGAGAGATGGAAAGTATCACCTTGTGCATGCGGCATTTATGCCTGGAGACCTAAGTCAATGTGCTGAAGGGGTTTTTCCAACAGCTACTGATGGAACAGTGTATAGCCAAGTGTAGAATATGATGCTTGTAGTCTAAGCTCTGAAGTTGTCCTTTAATTATTCCATAGACTCAGAGAGAAGTTGGAGAAGACCAGCCTCACTTGCAATTTCAATGAGATTCACAATCTGCTGAATTATCCACAGAACTGACTGTCACCTCCTCATTCTAAATCAAGTGGGAGGCTTGTGCCAGAGACAATGACAAGGTGGGCTGCAGCTACCTAGACTTGTCCTATAGGTTTCAGAACAGTAGAGCCCCCTAAATGGGAAAGATGTGCACTAGACTACTACCCTGGGATACAGTCTTGGGTTTTTCAGATTAGCCAAGTCTCCAACCAATCTAGGAGACCCCAAAATATTAGTGTACGATCCAAAGAAATACTTCCCACAAGTTACACCATTAAAATCTTTCTGCTCAAATGCCGAAGAATTCACAACAAAATTGTCATAGTTTGAAGTGTTCACAAAACACAGTGGAGCACACACATAATACTAGGTACAGAAAGCGGGCTAGAACTCAAAAATCAATAGCAGTGCGATTTTCAGGTAAATCTAAATGTATTTCAAAAGGCTACGCTAATAGAAAATGAAGAGAGTGTCTGTAGCAGCAGACAAGGAATTCAAATCCACCGCGACAGTAAAGCTGCATGCAACATTGTTTGGACAAGTTTTATTATCAAGAATGCACTAGTAATTGGATCTTATATCAACCTCCAGACTCTGCCCCTGATGTTACTGAAGACTTCAGAGAAAACCTCATTTTCCTAGTACTTATATTCCCCAATCATATTGTCATATAAGAGGCAGTCAAAATGTTTCCATTTGAGAATGTTGCTGAGGCATATATGCAATACAGCATGACTCCAATGAGGACATATAAGCATCATACTTGTAATGGTAGGAACAATCGAATGAAAAAAATCGACTCATTCGGTCGTTGCAAAACAATCAACTCATTCTGTTGTCATTTTAGTTATTGGTTGAATTATTCATTCATTCTTTTGAGTGGAAATAGTGTGGGGAAGCAACCGAATAAAAACAATAGATTCAGTTCATTGGACTACTCATTCACTCTTTTGAATGAAACCAGCCTGCAGGAGTAACAGAATGAAAACAACTGAGTCAGTCGGTCGCAGTTTTACGTGTCATTTAAATTGCTATTCATTTGTTTTACTCCCTCCCCCCTCCCCCCCAGTGAAAGCAGTCTGTGGCAGCAACAGAATGGAAACAGTATGTAAGTGGAAGGGGGAAACTGCTGTCAGCTGCAGCGGGTCACTAATCGGAATCAGCGGCAACGAGCAAAAATGTGAACCCGACTGGGATTTCCTGCTTACTAGGCACGTGCTGTAACCACACAGCATTATTGCAACTGCATGGGCTATCTCGGTATGCCTCACAGCCAATCCATACTCCCACTGAGCACCACCCATCTGCAGTCCCTGTCCATTATACTCCCATTTGGTACTCAGAGATTCCCATAGGCGGTCAGGCTTTTTCGTGCATTCACACTGAAGAAAGCGGATCCGTAGCCCAGCCAGGCTTATCAGTTTTATGATTGCATGGTGTCTGTTCCTTTGAAAGAACAGACACCACGCAGATCCTGCAGCTGTGAAACACTGTATGCAAATGGAACAGGAATCTGCCAGCTGCAATGCGACATTACCGGTAAGCAGAATCAGCAGAGACGAGCGAAAATATGTACCAGACCGGGATTCGAACTCGGGATCTTCAGGTTACTAGATAGTCCATGCAGTTGCGATAACACTGCGTCCCAGATGGCACAGTGGTTACCGCACCTGCCTAGTCACCAGGAGATCCCGGATTCGAATCCAGGCAGTCAGTTGCTGGCTTAATATTCATTAATTTTTTTTCAAGTGAAAACAGTCTGTGGTGGTGAAATCTTCTTGGGCTTCCATCCGGGTAGCTGCGTCGAAAATCTGCAACGTTTCGATGAGTGTCATTTCCATCATCTTCTGGTGTAGATGATGAGAATGACACTCATTGAAACGTTGCAGATTTTCGACGCAGTTTCCCGGATGGAAGCCCAAGAAGATTTCATCAGCAGTATACTCTGGGAAAGCCTACATTCACATAAGCAGTCTGTGGGTTTTTCTTCTCAAGTGAAAACACTTTGTAATTTTTCTTTCAACTGAAACCACTCTTTAATGTTTTAGCTGACTTAGCTATCCATTCATTCTTCAGAGTGAAAACGGCCTGCAGTACTTTCATTAGGTAAACTAAAGTAATGCTACATTATACCGGCGAAGAGTACCCCTCCCCCATGGACAAGTGAAGACATATCTCTGGGGGTAAACCAAAGTTAAAATGTTCATTTAATTATATACTGAATGGAATGATTTTTCTTTCCATTATTTAAAACTGATTCACTTATTGTTGAGGATGAAGCTATTCCATGTGCTATCAACACATGACTAATTAAGCTGATGTAGGCCTGTCATCATTTAAATTGCTGGCCCCAGACAAAATCTTCAAACATCTCAGAGAGAGACAGTTTGTAGATGGTAAGTCAATCGATGGCTACGATGTTCTACTGGGAGTGGGAATAAGAAAAGAGGAATGTTTCCTCCCTTGCACTTCAGTGCTGAGAACGCCAATGGGCATGTGCTTCTTACTGCTGATAGGCAGATGTAAATTATACACATAGTAACAAGGATTTGGGTCAATCCATATGAAGTGGTCCAGTGATGGTTGGCTGACCATTTTTAAATATTTTAATTTTTTTATATGTGATTGCTCCATATTTGAGAAGTTCAAAACAATTTTTCAAAATAATTTATCTTGAATCTTTACTGGATGGTGACCATTTTTATTTGTACACACACAACGGTTTTTCAGTCTGAAGACATTAGCGAAAATTTTAATATCTCTGCACTGGGTTAAGTTACAACATCGCAATTGTCATGATTGCTTTTAGAAAAGTGTCCTCTGAAACATTGTATATTTCACAAAATACCCTAAATCCAAAAATAACCAGTCAAAATGACCTCCAAAGTTTGGTACCCAAATTTTCAAAAATCCACTTGTTTGGTTCAAATGGCTCTAAACATTATGGAACTTGAACAGCTGAGGTCATCAGTTCCCTAGACTTAGATCTACTTAGATCTAACTAACCTAAGAACATCATACACGTCCATGCCTAAGGCAGGATAGAACCTGCGACTGTAGCAGCAGCACGGTTCCGGACTGAAGTGCCTAGAACTGCTGGGCTACAGCGGCTGGCCTACTTTTTAGGCCCAAAATAATAAACAAGGAGTGATTTATGAGAGTCTATTTTTTTCCTACAGTTAGATATCATACACTACTAGCCGCATACAGAGAAAGAACACCTACAAATGTTTCCTTAAATTTTTATGAATTTTTGAAATTTGAAAATTTTCATTTTTTGTTAAGTTTGGGGTTAGTTGTCTCAGGTGGGACTGAATATAAAAACATGATTTTTGCACACTTTGTATACCTAGGCTATATGACAGCAACATACTGCAAAAATTTCAACATTGATATTTGACTGTGAACAAAGATATGAATTTTTGAAAATGAGTCCGAAATAATTCACATTACTCTATAACTGATCTTATGGCTGTTGCTATTTAAATGATTTATTGTTTCATTGTAATAAAATTTAATTTTGATATATATTTAGTTAACACTATCAACCAATATTCACTTAGTTTATTTATTTTTAATAATGCAATATTAAACAATAGGAGCATTCGCTTTTGTTCTATGGTCATAAAAATGCCCATTTACATTTCAGTTTACTGCCAATAAAGAAGTACATTATTACTGCATGTGGCATTGTAGAAGTAAATTACTGCTGAGTGTGGCACTGTTGTAGTCAGTCTGTTCTGAAAGCTCTGTTAGAGTGGATGTAAAACTTCATCGAGAGGGTAGAATGTGTTATGTGCTTTGTTCTCTGTGTAATTTGTAATTAATTTTGAGAGATTAATTGGAATGCAATAACATGGATGAAGAGTGCTCTGTTGGACAGCTGGCAATGACTTTCATAAAGATAGACAAACTTTGTTTAAATTTCAAGTAATTTCTTCTGTAACATCAGTGTGTGAGCATCATGAGAAGAAATATATTCTGAAGTACAACCACATTTTTGGAAGAAAGTGCTGTGATCCACTTAAAGTTCATAAGACGCCCATTAGGCCTACTAAATGTTTGAGGGAAATAAAACTTGAACATTTGTCCTTGTTAATGTGAGAGTGAAACAGTTTCCCAAGTGAAACATAATGTGATTCCTGGAAATTCCCTGTGCCCAAACTGTTACTCAAAAATATTTGTTGTGAATCCAGAGCCAGAATCATGTAACCTTGTTAATGACATTTATAATCCTAATAAGGAAGCTGTTAGCATATTTGATTTTGTTTGTTCTTAGTTAGACGTATCTCCTGCTTCGAAAATAATAAAATTAAGTAGCAGAAAAAGAAAAGCACCTATTGAAAATAAGCTACAACAAATTTCAGACAAAATTAGAAAAAGACTTGGAATCATGCTTCAATAATACAGATACCAACATTATTTCTAAAGAAGAAGAAAACCTACCACCAGCATCATCTGACACTGAATATTTGAGCTTAACAGAGAAATTAAAAATTAAATGATCAGTGACATCTAATGAGGAAAAAGTTAAAATGTTAAGTTTGCTCTCTGACTCATGGTCAAGAAAAAAATAGTTCATGAATTCAACGTTTCTCATCGTTTGGTTAAACTAACCCAAAAATTAGTGAAAGAGCATGGCATTCTTCCAGTTTTAAGAAAGAAGAAAGGTGTAGGTATAAGTAAAGAAACAATTAAAAAGAGCCAGCAGTTATTTGAAGATGATAAAGACAGCAGAATGTGCCCAGGTTGCAAAGATAGCACAAGAGTTGTTATAAATGGAGTTAAAGTAACAAAGCAGAAACGACTAGTGCTGTCAAATTTAAATGAACTTTATGTAGCTTTCAAAAATTCTCATCCTGAATGCAAAATTGGAAGGTCAAAATTTAGTGACCTCTGCCCTAAGTAGTGTATTTTGGCTGGATCCTCAGGGACACACTCTGTGTGTGTTTGCTTATATCATCAAAATGTCAAACTGATGATTGCTGGTGCAAAAATCAGTGATCATAACTACAAAGAATTACTAGATTTAATGGTCTGTGACACTAACAGTTATGACTGCATGATGAGTTTGTGTAATAAATGCCCTGGTAAGGGCCAGAAATGCCAGACAGTATTACCTTAAAACAGTGGGTCACAACTGACAGGACAGAAGTGATAACAGCGGTTAAATTTCAGGAAGAGTACTTGGAATCTTTAACCGATAACTTACAAAAACTCAAAAGTCACCACTATGTTTCTACAATCCAAAGTACGTTTTTGAAGGACAGAAAAGCACAACTTCATGAAACTGAATGCATAGTGATGGCTAATTTTGCAGAAAATTTTACATTTGTGATTCAGGGTGCAATACAACAGTACCACTGGGTCAATGACCATCCATTTATTGTCTACTTTAAAAATGAAAAAGATGAAGTTTGGAGTTCTTCAGTTTGCATTCTAAGCGACTACTTGGAGCACAACACTTTGGCTGTGCATGTGTTTCAAAAGGATGTAATAAATTACATAAAAGGAAATTTTCCCAAGGTTAGAAGCTGATATGCTTTTCAGATGAAAGTGGTAGTCAGTATACGAACAAAAAGAATTTTTCAAATCTGTGCAGCCACAAAGTAGACGTTGGGTTGGAGGCTGAATGGCACTTTTTTGCATCTTGCCATGGTAAATATGCGTGTGACGCAGTAGGACGTAAACAAAACGTGAAGTAAGTAAAGCCAGCCTAGAAAGATCAGCCACAGTCCAAATTCTCACAGTACATGACATGTATATCTTTTGCAAGATGGGGACAAGCTAAATATAACAGTAAAAAAACACACACCACGATCCAAAAACAAACAAAATGACAAAAATCTACAGGAATCGGACACTTCCTCTGACCCTAAAATTTCGTTAGATATCATCAGTAATTTGTTTTCGTCTTCCGTGAAACTGATGATGGATATGAATCCTTCTGCTCGAAGAGGGGATAATAGATGCACGAAATCTATGTGGACGCGTTACTAGTTTATGCAAATGTCTATAAAATTAGTTTCTTCAATCGTTATTAATCACTAGCGGACAAAAGTGACTGGGCGCAAAAAGTGAGAAACAGGGAAGAGTAATTCCTTGACGACAAGCACATTACAGACGTATTTGGAAGGATACCTCCCTATAATCATATTTAATGCTTACCTCCATCACTACAATATGGAAAAAAGGCCTGTTTGTACATCCTTGACGAGCAAATCTTATTACTTTAGCGCTGTCAGCTAAAAACTTAGCACCACCGCTGGCCGGAAACACCATTCTGTATATCTAATCAATAACCGGGTTTGTTGATCAACAAAAGCTTCTTTTAAGTTGTAAACAGATTCTACTAAGTAAATCTCTGACCACAGATAAACAGTACATATATTGCTAATCTCTGATCATAGTTATTATTATTATTACTATTATTTCGTTTGTCCCTACGATGATTTGGCCTCTGGCAAATATTCGTCAGTTTGCCAGCAAAAGTTACATTTTGTGACATAATAGCGTTTTATAAAGTGCATGAATTATCAATCTTGGTATAAAGTTAATAAAGTAATCAGCTTTACGAATATATGTTATTAAATAGCATTACATATCGAGTTGGATGGTCCGTAGAGTAGGGGAATGCAGAGTTCAGGTCGGTTCACATTGCTCATCGCGAAAGGAGCGAAACATAAAAGCCAGTGTTTCTTGGCAACTAAGTGTTGATGATGAGAGGGAGAGTGGCATCGTCTTCTAACATCGGAAGTTAATCTACTGTTAATCAGTATTTTTATTGTTTCTTTTGTTTCGTGACACTTTTAGACAGTTTCGTGAGGACTTCGATATGTTACCTATAGTTTTTCCACAACAGAGACCAATATCTGAAAGCTGAAACTGATTTAGGTTTTGCAACACAGGACAAAGAAAAATCTTACACTGTGTATAAATAAGAACATAAATTGACCAAGTAATTTTGATTTAAAAAGCTTTTTCTACGATAAAAATGTCTTCTGTATTGAGGGAGAAAAATACAGTTTCCAGAATGGGATCTTCACTCTGCATTGGAGTGTACACTGATATTAAACTTCCTAGCATATGAAAATTGGGTGTTGGACTGGGACTCGAACTCAGGACCCACCATTTGTGAATGTAGACTCATCGGGAAATAGTACCTCGGTAAAGTATGTTATGGTTGTTTACTTTTATTGATGTGCCCATTCACAAAGCACTAGCTAGTTATGCGAATTGGCGTCATGAAGTTCTTGATGCAGTGGCGCATGGTATGGATGATATTTATGATGATGCAGTATTGTGACAGTACTATATAAAGACATACTGGAATTGCAGTGTAATTGCAGGCACTTATCTTGTGAGTGTGTTGCACTGCTGCTAGTACAGCTATTTCATTAACTTCTCCTGTAACACGTTTGCTTCGTTTCCTTTTGCTGGTTTGTACGCTGCCATCAGGCATAAAGGCGTTCACAATCTTGTAAAAGAACAAATGAGAGCGAGATTTGCCTGGAAAGCATACAAGGCAACAACAGTCTCAACATTTCTCTATGTTCTCTCTAAGATCGGATCATTTCCATTTTATTGTTCCGTAGTTGCAACATTCATCGTCCACATACACATCTGTTTTACAAATGATAGGTAGATGTGCAGGCAACAAACACTGTGCAAATATTGTAGTGTTTAGACCCACCATCTGTTCTATGTCTGCATGGTATGTGAGCTCCGGTCACAGTGTACTGCCATTCATGATACGTCGTAGATTGCTACACAGTGAAGGTGCGGTAACGAGTAGCCCCCTCTTTGATAGAACAATATAACATTGCGAATGGAATTTCCACTTAGACATTACGAAATACTGGCTTGTCCTACACTTGCAGCAAAGAGTTGGGGGTGCCACTGGATAATCAGAGGCCATTGAGGAGCATGTTGTAAATTACTATTGTGTACACATATCTATGCTTCTAATTACAGCGCCATCTATGGCGAAACGACGAAAATACTTCAGACAACAGGTATGTAGACTTGCTATAGAATTGTAAT